>NW_024081855.1:154617-359455 GCF_003009895.1 Hyaena hyaena | reverse complement strand
CTCCACAATAGCTAAAACATGGAAAGAGCCTAAGTGTCCATCAACAGACGAATGGATCAAGAAGATGTGGTTTATCTATACCATGGAATACTACATGGCAATGAGAAACCATGAAATCTGGCCATGTGTAGCAACATGGATGGACCTTGAGAGTGTTATGCTGAGCGAAATAAGTCAGGCAGAGAAGGATAAATACTATATGTTTGCACGTGTAGGAGGATTAGGAGGAACTTAACTGAGGACCAAAGGGGAGAAGAAGGGGGGAAATGGTGGGGGAAAGGGAGAGAGGCAAACCATGAGAGACTCTTGAATGCTGACAAAAACTGAGGAATGATGGATGTGGGGGGGAAGGGGGATGGGCATGGAGGAGGACACTTGCGGGGATGAGCACTGGGTGTTATGTGGAAACTAATTTGTCAATAAACTATTTGTAAAACAAAAAAAAGAATAGAACAGAAACTGATAGTAGTAAACAGAAGGCTAAAGGTACATATTTCTTGGGCTTTAGGAACTGAATGGTGAAAGGCAATTGGAATTTGACTGCTTTGGACTAATGTCAATCAGTATTGCCTTCTGTTCATGATTAGTTAGAGAAAAAAAATTGATGAATGAAACTTGGAGGATATGGCCAGGGTTCCTTGCCAGGGAAAAGAGGCTGAAAATGGTTGCCACAATTGCCTAGAGTTGTGCCTTGGTTGGTATGATAGGAAAGAGGAAACAGTCATGTACCCAGGATGTGGATCGTGCTCTATTATGGGCTTTGATATCATTCCAGTACTCATGTGAAATAGAAGCCTTGAGGTGCCATTATAATACATGATTGTACATTGGAGGTCTTGAGGGTACGATGTAGGCAAGCATAAAACTGCTAGGGAAGAATGAACAGAGAGAATAGGAAAGGAAGCAAAGTGAACTACCACTAAAGATAAGCATGCAAATTAAAATTTTAATGCAATAGGAAGAAATATGTTTCCAAGACACGACTATCTCAAGCAACAGTTGGGGTATAAGTATATGTCCATAAAATTCAAATAATAGAATGATTTGAAGATGACATTAAAATTAATATATTTCAGAGCCTCAAAGATATAAAAGTAGAAATGCTAGTTAAAAAGAAATTAATTTATGAAACAAATTCAGACTGAAAGGTATTTTTGAAAAAATTTACATATAGTAAAAACCAATTAAAAATCTTAGGAAGAAAGAGTATTGAGAAAAGAATTAGCTAATTGGAAAACAGTAGTGAGAAGTTCATCTGGAACTTAGCACAAAGATAAAGAAGTGAAAAAGGTAAATGGGTATTTAGAATGATGGTGGAAAATCTATTGAGAGGCTCCAACATATGTCTTGTAGGAGTCCTAGGAGTAGAGAATTGAGAAAATTATATAGAGTAATAGCTAAAGTATTTTCAGTTGTGCAGTTGAGAAAAGAGTTAAAATATGTGAGTAAGTGTTAATAACTATGTCTACTTTTTTAAAAATAAAAATAATTAGGACTATAGATCTAGGAAACAACAACATGGAATATACAGATGGGGAAAGGGTATTTGTGATAAGATTCTTGTCTTTTGGGAGAGAAAAACAGATATCAAACAATTTTAGAACAACTATTTTCTTAGGTATGCATGTTGACAATCTAAAGATTATCACTGAAGAATAATAATCAAATTTATAACTTACAAACCATGATATATATTAATACACATTTCAAGTTATTTTTCTTCAGATGTTCTACTCATGTTCTCAGACCTTACTCTCCTTTTTCCCTCTGATCTCCTACTGGGACTTCTCACTCGGTAAACCCAATGGGAAACCTTAAGGAAAGGAAGCTGGCTGATGTGCCCATGTAGATTCACCACTTGGGACACAGAGTAGAATGGAAAATTGGGAGATCTGATCTGAAGGTGTAAAGGAACGTATTTGGTATAACCTCATCGCAAAAATAGATCCTAGGTAAAATAAAGGCCCATATGTGAAAAACACAATGTTAAAGTTACTAAAAGATAATACAAGACTGTATCTAAGGGGTATGGGAATATTTCTTTACCAAGATCCCAAAAATATACATCCCAAAAGACAGATGAGTGGAATAATAGTAAAATTAAGTTTTCGGACGGTAACACGCACAACAATCAAATGTTGGTAACAAACTTATATATAGAGCACACAAAGAATGGCTTTCCAGGATATATCAATACTATGAATCAATACAGTTGGCCAAACAACCATTAGAAGATGTAAACCATTATACAGCAGTTAACCTGAACTGGTTGGATCTTTATGTATCAATGTGGATAAATCTCAGGACAAAATACTGAATTAAAAAAAATCACATGAGGGGCACCTGGGTGGCTCAGTTGGTTGAGTGTCCAACTTCAGCTCGGCCATGATCTCACGGTTTGTGGGTTCGAGCCCCGCTTCGGGCTCTGTGCTGACAGTTAGCTCAGAGCCTGGAGCCTGTCTTCGTATTCTGTGTGTTTCTCTCTCTCTGCCCCTCCCCTGCTGTTTCTCTCAAAAATAAATAAAACATTAAAAATTTTTTTAAAAAACCACAAGAAACGATTGTGTATGGAATATATTTAATATGACTATGACTGCAATATTTCCGTTTGTGAAAATTAAACCAAAAATACAGTAATGCCACTTATTGTTTATGGATAGTTATGCAATAAAAGTACAAACAAATAGATTAGTTATCGTAAAGAAATCATGTTAGTTACTTGTAACTAGGATTGGAGGGGATTGGGAGTGGGTAATGTAACGTAGGTGCTTTAATGTAATGTCTGTTTTATTTCTTTTTTTATTGTTTAATTTATACATTTTTATTTTAGAGAGAGAGTGAGTGGGGGAGAGGGGCAGAGGGAGATAGAGAATCTTAAGCAGGCTCCACACGCAGCATGGAGTCCAACATGAGGCTGGATCCCATTACCCTGGGATCATGACCTGAGCTGAACTCAAGAGTCAGACACTTAATTGACTGAGCCACCTAGGTGCCCCCTTACCCACAATGTTTTATTTCTTTCCTTTAAAATTTTTTTTATTTATTAAAAATTTTTTTTTAATGTTTATTTTTGCGAGACAGAGCACAAGTGGGGGAGGGGCAGACACACACACACAGAATCTGAAGCAGGCTCTAACTCACGAACTGTGAGATCATGACCTGAGCCAAAGTCAGACCGACTCAACCAACTGAGCCACCCAGGTGCCCCTATTTCTGTAAAGAATTCTTAAATATGACAAAATATCAATTTTACTTAATTGTATTATCTTTTTGTATTTTCTGGGCTTTAATTGGGGGCAGGGGCTTTAAAACTTTTTAAAAATAACAAAATGGAAGAATACTTTATTCATGCAATACAAAAATACTTTCTCAGACACGTGAGAGTGATTAGGGTCATTATGAGACCACTAATTTTAATTCTGTAGACCCAGTTCATGATGGAAGTTAAGGAATTCCCTTTGTGTTTTTATCCAGTCCTACTGTTTCTCTGGTGATGGAGGCAAACAAGCAAGAAGTATTTTTCCTATGTCTTTCCCTTCCATAGCAAAAGAGTATTAAAAATATTCCCAGGAGTTCAGGAACTGAGCAGCCAGAAAGTGCTTCTTAATTCATGCGTAAGTGTTAATTGATTTCTTAATTCACTAAGCAACATTGTGTAAAACAATATTCGGGGCTATGTAGATAAATACAGAAATGATCTTAGAGGAAAAGCAGGTGGCAGGAAATTAACATTTACTAAACACCTCTTGTGTGGCAGGCTCTAAACAGGAATTTGAGTGCACAATCAGACTATTAATATGGAGTCTTTTAAATCTGATGTTTTAAAATATAGACAGTGTTTATTTAATTTTGGCAGTTAGAAACTTGTTTCCTATCAATAAAAATGGAATACTTGCCTTCCACCTAACAGATTCATTCCATAAACTAATTTTCACAGCATTTATCTTATTTGCAGCTGTGTCTGCTGCACTGTTCGGTTGTTTCACGCCATCAGGAAAGAAACACCTCTCTTGGACATAGTTTAGATTGTTTTTGAAATTTCTTTCCTGTCTTTTCTGTTTGTTAGCAAAACATTTCCTATTATTCAGAGGATTTTATTCTTTTCTCTAGTTTTCTGATATTCTGAACTGTAAACTTAATTGGGTAACATCGAACGAAAACAGTCCTAAGGTTCAATTCTTGATTTTGTTACTTCCTGTTTGACTTATCTTGGGCAACATACTGACTTTTTCATATTCCAGTTGCCTCATCTGGGAATTGAGATGTTAATAGTGCCACCTAGCTAAGAGGGTTGTTGGGAGTGGAGGGAGGTAGGTTAAAAAAAACAGGAAATAACACATCTCCATCACTTTGACAGTGAGCCCCATTAAGCCTCTGCAAATGTAACCTATGATTTTTTTTAAAGAATTACAATTTAGGTGATAAAACAACACATTTGTTCTTGGGAGATAGCACTTTACCACACAATCTCGTGCTTCAGGTTTTCAGACCTGACGCCTGAGGCCAAGTTAGCTGTTCACTCTCCAGCCTGGGGTACAGGTGGGAACCTGTGCTATGCCATTTTCATCTCCCTCCGTTCTGTAGGGAGTGCTTTTTAAAACTTCCCCTTGGGGCGCTGTCTACTTATGTGGGAATTAGAACTCACAAATGTCCAGTTACACAAAGAACCTTATTCTGTTTAGCTCATACTGTATTTCCAATGTATTCCAGGGTCAGGTTAGTTCTCCTTATTGATTGTTGCCCCAGGCAGATGCCATCCTGACCTATACTGAGCACCTTACATTAGACATTTCATTACATTACATTAATCTTCTCAATTATCTCAAGAAGAATACTTGTCCCAATTTTATAAATGAGCAAAAAGCCTGAGAAAGGTTAATTCTCCCAAGTTGTCCTAACTAGCGTGTGATAAAACTGAAACTTAAGCCTAAATCAGTCTAACAACAAAACTAGTTGATATTCTTTCATGATGTCTCTCTTTTTAATGTATCTCCGTGTTTACAAATATGAATGTGTATCTATATATATACACGTACATATATAATCCATGTATATGTGCATATATATGTGTGTGTACATGTGTGTATATGAGCATGTGTGTATATATTTATAAGTGTAGTTTTAGAATTTAGTGGACAAATATTTCATATATAATTTAGGCTATATTTTAATTTTTAAAAATTTATTTTGAGAAGGAGACAGTGCACGTGGAGGAGGGGCAGGGAAAGGTATAGAGAGAGAATCACCAGCAGGCCCCGTGCTGCCAGTGCAGAGCCCAACACGGGGTTTGAACTTATGAAACTCTTGAGATCATGACCTGAGCAGAAACCAAGAGTTGGATGCTTAACCACCTGAGCCACCCAGGTGCCCTTAGGCTTTATTTTAAAAACTACATTTAGATTATATTTTACAACAGGTCCAAATTAAATGTTCTGATGAAGAAAATACACAGATAAAATTGTTTGCCTGCACAGGAAGTTCTGGTATTTTTGCTGAATAAAAATGCAATAAATGTGCTAAAGCAGAGCCAGCACGCCCAACTGTTTTATCACATTGGCAAGCTATAATAAAACACCAAATTACTGTCTAGAAACAAAACACATTGTTGTTACCAAGAGTTGCTTTAAGTAATAGGAAAGCATTCTGGCCCATTTAATACGTGAATTTTTTCTCCCCATTTCTTGTAAAATTGAATTAGGTAAAGACTATAATATTATTTGTATTTATAGAGAATCAGTTCCTGGAGAAGACTAAGCCACTAATTCACACAAAGTTACTATTTCCCAACATAAGTAAAAGCAAAAGAGATAGCATGCATTATTATTCCATTTGTATGCAAATATATAAAAATTCCTCCAGGTAACCTGGTTGGTATTTGTCACGTCTCCTTTTTTAAATGGTGCCAAATTGAATGCTCTTTTTTCAAAATTTTCAAACTTAAACAATCTCATTAACAGAAAGGCGACTGAGCAGAGCATTGAAATAATTATCACTCGAGCTTTATAGAAATGAGCACTTTCTTCATAACCAATAGTAAGCACTTATTGAATGCCCGTTATGTCTGGGGCATTGTGCTGAGCAGGTGGAAAGCATGCTCCTATACTGTTTGAAAGGGGGCTTCGTGTGGGGAAGGACAGAAGGTGTTCTCAGTCAGAGTGAGGACTCCAGGAATGAGAGAGGTGGACCACACAGAAAGGCTAGGCCCTGACCAAATTGTCCACATCTCTCAAGACTTTGCCTACATAGTGTTTTGTTACATACACTGTAATTAATATGCTCCAGGCATTTGGAGGAGAGAAAATGGTCTTAGATAGCCATGGAAGCACATTTCTTCTCATCTCTTGGTAGTTCAGCAAGAAGCTTAGCTCAGCAGCCCTGAGTTCCTTCAAGAGAAGAGGCTGATACTAACCGAAGCTCCTCCCTTCCCCCCCATCATTCCTAACAGGGCCCCTTCTCTCACCAGGAAGCCATGACTGGTTTTCAACAACCTGCATGCTCCCTGCAGTACTGTTTTGTCCTCTTTGTCTCTATGCAGAAGGTTATGAAGTTCGATTCCTTCTCTGGAGCTTTTCCGTGTTGCGTGCAGTGTAGCTGTGCACAGCCACCTCTGTGGGACAGACAAGAGTTTGTGAGATTGTGTGTGTTCTGCTACTTCTCTGTTTTAATTAAAAAGAAGAAAAAGCAAAACCTCATTTTAATGCTGCTAATGGTGCTATGGTGTATGTGATTGTGATTTCATTACATTGACACGTTTATTTATAAAATGCCATGAGTGAGCAAGTAGGGCAGAGACCACCAAATCAGTTATAATTAGAGTCACAACAAAAATAATCTTTTCTTTGAAGCCTGGCATGTCACTTGTGCTCAGAACCAGAGGACCGACTAATTCACAACCTGTGGATGTGTCTGCATAAATATTTCAATGAATTGACTATTCTGTCTGTGCTTGTTGTGAAGGGACACGTTGAAGAATCCAGATTGTGAGGCTGACTTTAATTCAGGCATATCAAAGTGAAATTTTTTTGAGAATACATCAGCAGAAGTGTTAATGCTAGATAATATGTTATAAATTTTAACAATGACCTTTAATACTCCAAGAGCAGGAATTGCCAGAGGCTTGCTACTGTCATTGCCTCAAGTTCTAGTTGAACAAGCTTTCATTTGGCCCTCCAGAGGGACTACTGATGAAATCACTTGGAGAAATGTCAGAACTGGATAAAACGTTTTCACACACATTACCCCTGACAGGCAAACCTGGTGGGCTGGTGTCAAAAACATAAAGCCACATCCTAGACTTTTTTGAAATGCTTTGCCTGTCCCCTCTACAAATATAGAGCCATTTAAGATTAACTTGCTTGCTGAGACCTCCATGTGTGTCAAAAGACCATAGGGTTGATAGTATTCATCTCTGCTGGGGCTTTGGGATGGAGATGTTGTTTTCCAAAATCTGGAGACTTCAAGGAAAAATTATGACATTTGCTTTCCATAGAGAGAGTTCTATAGTTCTGTGAAAATTTGAAGCAGAGGGTCAAACCAAAAATAAATATGCAAAAAAATGCTTTGATTATAAAGGCTCTTTGGAAATGACAACCATTTTAGCTCAATAAAATATATAACTAGCCATTTGAGTTTTTTCCTCATTAGAATATACTTGTTAAAAAATCAAACAATATAAAAAGACATACAATAAAACAGAACTGTCTTGCCTCCTTTTTCCCCTATTTTTTAAATGTTTATTTTGAGAGAGAGAGAGAGAGAGAAAGAGAGAGAGGAGTGGGAGGGGCAGAGAGAGAGGAAGAGAGAGAATCCCAAGCAGGCTCCATGCTCAGCACAGAGCCATACGTGGGGCCTGATCCCATTTATTGTAAGATCATGACCTGAGCCAAAATCAAGAGTCCGATGCAAAATGACTGAGCCACTGAGGCACCCTGCCTCCTTTTCTTAGTCCCTTTCATTAATTCCTTTAGGATGCTTCCACAAGTTTTTAATGCAAATATAAGCAAATAGGTATTATATTTTATTCTTATCTTTACCCTCCATTTATAATATTCAAAAAGTATCACCTTGTTTTATTCATTTAACACTGTATATTGACAATATTTCCATATCAAACTCAAAGAGATTCCTTGTCTTTCCCTGCTTCCCTTTTTAAAAAATAACTACATAGTATTTCAGTGTATGGATGTAACAGTTCAAATAGTCTCTCATTGAATGTCTTCTGTATGGTTGCTAATTTTATTCAATTATGAACAATACTGCAATGAATAATTGAATATGTGTCATTTGCCTGTGGAAAATTATTTCTGTAGGATAAATTCCGTAAAATTGAATCCAGGTAATTTATAATTTTGAAAGAACTTGACAAATTGCTTGCAATAGTTTAAGCTACTTTGTGGTCTCATCAGCAACTCAGGAGCATGTTAACAAGTGTGTCAGAAATATTTTGGTTTTTAATATATGACAAATATTTAAGATATCTGAATAAAAATCATATCAATGTAATTTTAATCTGGATTTCTCTTATGATAAGGTTAAAAACCTGTCTTCAGATATTTAGGGGCCATTGGTATTTCTTTTTCTAGGAACCATCTGCACATATACTGTGCTCACTTTTTCTGCTGGGTCATTATTTTTTCTTATAAACTTTCTTAAGAACTCTTTCTATGTTAGAAAGATTAGTATTTTATTTCTGAGGTATGTTTTCATCTCTCTTTTGACTCAGCGTGTTTGTTTTTTGTTTTGTTTTGTAGGCTTGTTATTAATTATAATTTTTGTATAATAAAATACACTTAGCTTTCCTTCTGTCGCTCCTGCACTTTGAATACAGGTTAGAAAGTTGCCTACTTTGGTGTGCTGGGTGGCTCAGTCGGTTGAGCGTCGTACTTCAGCTCATGATCTCACGGCTCATGGGTCTGAGCCCTGTGTCATACTCTGTGTGCTGACAGCTCAGAGCCTGGAGCCTGTTTCGGATTCCGTGTCTCAATGTCTCTCTCTGCCCCTCCCTCACTCATACTCTGTCTCTTTCTCAAAAATAAACATAAAAAAATAAATAAAAGAAAGTTACCTACTTCAAAGCAATAAAATAATTGTCCCAAGTTTTAAAATAGTGGCTTACTATTAGTAATTATAATTATTAATACATATAATATGAAGATATTAAAATAAAATAAATATAAATAATATAAAATAAATGTACAAATACAAAATAAAATATAAAAATACAAATGATCTGATATAATCATTAATATGTAGTTATTAATAAACTTCAAATAGTATATATATTTAGAGCTTTGACACAAGATATGAGGGCTTTATTTTTTAAATTTCCAAGTGAAAAGGACTCTTTGTTTCTGAATTTAAAGTTATTTTCTATTTTTCTCTGATTTGATCAGGGAATATTATCTGTATTCATTCCAATTCTTAATATTTATTCTGTGTGTGTGTGTGTGGTCTAATAATGTTCTACCACTAATATATTTCAAATTTTTGTTTCTATCTCCTGCATTATTTTGTCCTTTAAAAGGTTGTTATATTATGAGATATTTAATATATATATGAGATATGTAAAGGTTAATGACTTTAATATATTCATTGTGATTTGTATTCTTTAGACATACAAAGTGTCATTTCTAATTTTTTTTCTTTTAATACCTTGGCTGGAACTCTGCCTCATCTGATTCAACTGGAAGTTGTATCACAATCTTTATCTTTTCTTTTTCCTGCACTGTGTGGTTTATACTTTTCACTATTCTTTTATTTTCAAACTTACTGAAATACTTGCTTTAGTAGGATTTGTGCATACAGCGCAGAAGTAAGTTCATATTTGTAGTGTGATCTGTAGCTTGTAGTCCTATTTTTCAGTGAGTTGTAGACTTTTAGGTCTGTTAAAATGGGAGATATATTTGGTTTCATTATAGCTAATTTTAATGAGAACTTTTGATTTAACAATGAATACAGAAATGAATTACCTATAGTCTGACTTTGAGGCAGAAGAGAGTGTTACTGGCCTTGGTAGTGAGAAAAATAATATGGTGAATCATGTGCTAGATTATGATAAACCTTTATGCCTGGAAGTTTTCATTCACATTTCATTGGCACAAGCAAATTATTACTATATTGAAGTTGAAAGCAGGGGCAGGGGTGAATAATCTTATCTTTGACCTGAAAGCAAGAGACCAGGAATCTTTGTGCATAGTTTATGATTACCACCTGAAGCTGTTTGACATTTTGATTTGTGATTGTCAAGTGGACTATGTAGGTTATTTAGGAGGTCTTGATTTGAGGACTAAAATATACAAGAGAAATATGGTCCAAATACTTTCTGACATTTTCATTCTATCACCGAATGACTTGGATTATATTTTTTGCATCTGTAGACAAAATATACTTTGGATACAGAGAAAATTTGAATTTCTAAAGTACTTGGAACAGGAATTATGATGATGATAACAACAATGACAGTGATGGTAATAACAAGGGGAAAATAATGATAGGAAAAATATTGCCCGAGAAGCGTAATTATAGTATGGCAAATGGCAGAACTTCATTGAAAGGCCAATAACATTTATTTTATGGCACTAGGAGATAATCTTTTTGGAATAACGGCTTGGAACATCACTGACCAGAATGCCTTTCACTCCTGGTTTATAGAACAATCTGTTTTTTGGGCTCACTTCATCATCTTACAAGATGTCATTTATGTTCCTGATTCACATCTTTCTTTCTCTCTATTATTGTAAGTACTTTTGTTGCAGTTTACTTGTTGTATTATTATAAACACAAGAGCCATTAAAACTGTACATCTACAAAAAAACACCACCCTGTACATCTATAGCCTTAAAATTGTGGTAGCCTGTAATAATACTTTGCATGGTACCTTGACCACAGTAAGTGCTCAAATTATATTTGTTGAAAGGCTCCCTGTAAGAAGGAATTTTATGACTGAAGAGTAATTGTGCTCTAGGTCTTTTATCATCGTCCATATAACAGAGAAGAAGAACTGAAATTTCAGAGATCATAGATGTTTGTGCTGTGTGTTCATTAATTGAAATTAGCCCTAATAAAATACAGCATTATATGAGTCTTATGTAAGGGTCCAGAAAAATAATACATTAAGACTCATCTGGACCCTTAAAGAAACGGAGAGGCAATATCAATTTGCTATTATTGATTGAACATTTAATATGTGTCAATAATTTTATCCTATTGATAACTTAAGGAAGTAGGAATTATTATTATTTTTACACCCATATTCTGATGAGAAAAGTTTCCTGACTATTCAGCTGGCAAAATCATGAAGTGTGATTTGCACCCAGAAAGTCTAACTCCATTAGAGTTATGTGACAGAGGACCTTGCCACAATGATTGGAAAAGCTTCCATTATTGCATTCAAACTGCATTTTATTCCAAGATACAAATTACAAAGCTATAATAAAGAAACACTGTGAGGGAATAAGGACCTTAATGTTCACTTTGTTGGTCTGAATTTATCGAGCTAGCTCTCTGTTTTTTTCCCATGTGTTTAACATGCAATAGTATCTCAATGCTACCTTAATAAGTACCAAATTCTACGCTCCTCCTCTTAACTAAGAGCCTAATTAGTTTAAGGGAATATCATACTTTTTTTACTCACTGAGACTCTAGTAAATTGATAAAATCTTTTATTACTTATAAACTACTACAGTTGGTATCTTATTGAGGATTTTCCATCTAGATTCATAAGAAACATCAGCCTGTAGTTTCGTTTCTTGTGTAGTTTTGTTATTCTTCTTTTCTGCTTTCTTCACCTAATTTTGGTATCAGGGTAATCCCCTATGAAATGAGTTTGGAAAAACTAACTTCTCTTCTAGTTTTTGAAAGAATTTGTGAAGGATTGTTATTCATTCTCCTTTGAACATGTGGTAGAAATCAGTAGTGAAGCCATATTGGCCTGGGCTTCTTTGTGGACTGTTTTTTTAAATTATGGATTCAATCTCTTCACCTTTTTTATATCTATCCAGATTGTCTATTTCTTCTTGAGTCAGTTTCAGTAGTTTATGTCTTTCTAAAATTTTCTCCGTTTCTTCTAAGTCATCTAATTTGTTGGTGTGCAACTATTCAGTGTTCCTTCATACTCCTTTTTATTTATGTAAGGCTTGATTTATTTATGTAAAGTTGGTATTTATGTGATGTCTTCTCATTCATTTATGATTCTAGAAATTTGAATCTTTCCTCTTTTCCTTTTGGTCAAACTGGTAAAGGTTAGTTATTTTTTTGTTGTTGATCTTTTCAAGGAGACTGATTTCCTGTTCTCTGTTTCATTAGTTTCCATTCCAATCTTTTATCTTTTCTTCTGAATTTCCACTCCTTTCTTTTAACTTTTCTTCTGCCTCCTTTAGGTTTAGTTTGATCTTTTCCCTGCCTCTCAATATCTGAAGGTAGAAGTTTAGATTTTTATTTATTTGTTATTTCTTTCTTTAAAAAATTAAAGAAAAATTTTTTGTGTGTCAGCACAAAGCCTGATGCAGGGCTCAAATCCACAAACCATGAGATCATGATCTGAGTTGAAGTCAGACACTTAACTGACTGAGCCACCCAGGTGTCCCTCTTTTTTTTTTTTTTTTTTTTTTTTTTTAATATAGGCACTTACAGCTACAAATTTTCGTCTAAGAATTCCTTTAGGTGCATCCCATAAGTTTTGATATATTGTGTCTTTACTTTCATTCAACACAGAGTATTTTCAGATTTGCTTTTTAATTTCTTCTTTGACCCATTGGTTGTTTGAGAATGTGTTTTATGATTTCTATATATTTGTGTTTCATTAATTTTTCTGTATTGATTTCTAAATTTATTTTATTATTATTTTTAATGTTTATTGAGAGAGAGAGAGAGAGAGAATGAATGAATCCCTGGAAGGCTCCACACTGTCAGCACAGAACCCAACATGGGGCTCAAACTTATAAGCCGTGAGATCATGACTGAAGCTGAAATGATGCTCAACTGACTGAACCACACAGGCACCCCTGGATTTCTAATTTTATTTCACTGTGTTCAGAACACATATTTAGTATTATTTCTATTCTTTTAAATTTATTGAAGTTTGTTTTATGACATAGCTTATGGTTATTCTGGAGAATGTCTCATGTGCAGTTGAGAAAACTATATATTCTGGTGTTGGATAGAGTATTCTATAGATGTTTGTTAGATCTAGTTGTTTTATAGTGTTGTTCAAATCTTCTGTTTTCTTGTGTGATTTCTCTTTAGTTGTTCTTATTATTATGGAAGGCAGGCAGCATATTGAAGTCTTCAGCTATTATTATTGAATTGTATATTTCTCTCTTCATTTATGTCAGTTTTTTGACATATATTTTGGTACTTTGTGATTGGATGCATATACATTAGTAATTGGGATATATTCCTCAAAGACTGACCCTTTTATCATTATAAAATCTCTCTATCTTTAGTAACATTTGTAGAAGTCTATTTTATTTAATATTACTGTAGAATTACTCCAGCTTTCCTATTGGTTGCCTTTGCTTGGATGTATTTTTTCCCATCATTTAACTTAATCTACTTGTGTCTTTGAATTTAAAGTGTTTCTCCTGTAGACAACAGAGTTGGATACTGTTTTTTAATCCAGCCTGGCAGTCTCTACTTTTTGATTGGCTTTTTAAATCCAGTCACATTCAGTGTCATTATTATTACAGTTGTATTTATGTTTGCAATTTAAAATTTTGTTTTCTATGTGTCTCATGTCATTTTTATTCTTTTATTTCTCCTTTACTGACCTTTCCTGCTTTGAGTAAATATTTTCTAATGCAACATTTTAGCCTCATTATTGATTTTCTCACTACACTTTCTTAGTTTTAGTGATAGCTCTAGGGTTTGCCATGTATGTTTTTTTTAACTCATCAGAGTCAGCTTCAGATTATGCTAGCTTAATTCCAGAAGTATATAGAAAATACTACTTCTATATCACTCTATTACTTTTGTTTCCTTTTTGTGGTATTACTATTATGCATGTTATATCTATTAAAATTATAAATCCCAAAATACATTGTGTTAATTATTACTTTAGTTAGCATCTGTAGTTATTCCCTTAGCCTATTACATATTGCTTTCTCCTATGTCCTCTGTGCTATTATTAGAAAATATAGATAGGGGTGCCGAGGTGGCACCGGGGTGACCTTGGCTCAGGTCATGATCTCACGATTCTTGAGTTCAAGCCCTGCATTGGGCTCTGTGCTGATAGTGCAGAGCCTGTTTGGGATTCTGTCTCCCTCTCTCTCTGCCCCTCCCCTGCTTGCTCTCTATCTCTCTCTCAAAATAAATAAAAATAAACTTAAAAAATGTAAAAAGGAAAATATATATTATATATTCAATTATAAATTACATGTGTATAAAGAATTGGTTTTTAAATCAGTTGAGAGGAAAGAAGAAGAAAAGAGAAAGAAAAGCAGAAAGTAAAAAAATATGCAGTAGTAGTGTTTTTTTTATTATTATATAATTACCCTTACTGGTACTCTTCGTTTGTATGAATGTGAATTACCATCTGGGATTACTTGCTTTCAGCAAGGCTTGGGATTCTCTATCTCCCTCTCTCTCTGCCCCTTCTCCACTTGTTCTGTATATCTCTTTCTATCAAAATAAATAAATAAGCTTTTAAAAAATAAAACAGCTAGTTTTTTTTAACCAGCAAAATGGCTTTCTTCAGGAATAATAGAGGAATTGTAATTATAGACATGTTAGCTATGGCAAAACATAGGCAAGTTTGAAGAACAAGGAGAAGAATGCTCTTTTATAGAGGAAAGAGGAGTTAAGAGAGGCTATCATAAAGGAAAATCCATTGGAGTAAACTAGGAGTTCAAAGTATAGTGGCTTTTCATTGGCTGAATTGTGTTAGCATTAGTCTCATTGATTGGCTAGGCTGTTGGTGGGCAAGGAGAAAATCTTCCTTCTCCTGGATGGTTAAGTATAGGCTTCTCCCTGTTTGAAATGCAAAGTAAGCCTAAACTTTCTGTTGGTTCTACAAAGTGCTATGGAGGAGCAGTATGGCATGAGAGCTCCCCTTTCTGGCTTCCCATCTCCATTTTAAATGAGGTTTAATTTATTCGTTTTCATAACCACAACCTTCATTCTTGAGAGCACCCTCAGGTTTAAACTTCATGTTCAGTTGCAATGAAGCCATTTCCTCTGAGAAGAGATCAACAGCCATCTGTTTTACAGTCTGTTCTTCCTCCAGGCAAAATCTCTTAGTCAGAGCTCTGAAGCTGGTAGTAGGGATGGTAGCAAGCGTTTCTCTGAGTGACAACCCAGAGCTGAGTGCTTGCTATGTGTCCGGGGAAGGGGTGCAGGCAGCATAGAGATGCAAACAGAGAAAATGGAAAGCAAAGGGGAACTCTGTGACATTGGATTAGAATTACTAATATCAGGGTAAACATCATATACACACATATGTAAATCACACACACACACACACACACACACACACACACATCCCTACACATGCAAATTCATATGTTGGTTTTTCTGGTACTCTTCTGTTTTAAGTACTTCAGCGAGGTAGAAGAGCTCCTATGTAGGTATAATAGTTGGGCCAATAATATGTGATTGATTTCCATGATGTATTTTGCATTAAACAGAGACAAAGTCTCATTTCTTGCCATAAGGTTGTTTTTGCAAACATTTTCCCTTTTGTGTACAGAAGACCAGATAAAAAGCATGACATTAACTTTTATTAGAGTAAAAACCATATCCTCTCCCTGATAACTGTTTCAAAGATCAAGTGAATATAGTTTCAAAGTTAAATATAAATTGAATCTTGGAGAAGTTGTTAGATTTTTATGGATACAGAATTTTCTTTTTGTGTAGGATTGGTGATTTGCATGAATCTGAATTTGACATATGTTTTTCACTACACATTAATGAACCATTCACACTATATGTGGCAGAAAGCAGTGGAAAATAGTAAGTAAATGACATTAAAATGAAGTTTTTAATCTATGGTGGGTATAGGTTTGCATTACTGTCCTTGTATAGACAATGAAGGTTATTAATTCCTCCCGTCTGATAAATCTTCACATACCCGAGAGAGGGAGGAAGCGAAAGAAAGAGAGATACACAGAGAGAAGGAGTATCAAACCAAGTAAAAAAAAAATTGCATAAAATTTTGAGGCAATAAAGGGAACTTAAAAATCTAATTACTTTTTTAATGATATGGTTTATGTAAAACAGGTGTTTCAAAATGATATAATACATAATGAATATTCATATTATTTCTTAATTTCATTTTATTTATTTAATTTTTTGCAAGTTGGAATACAGTTTAATGACCACTCACTAAAATCCATAAGAGAACCTTAAATGTTTACAGGGGTAAACCTTTACACTACACTTGCCATCGCTGTGTTCTACATAATAGAGTAGAAAGAAACATGGAAAGTACATGGAAGAAATAACCTATGTTATGGCAACTTCATGCTTCATTGTGAAACCATCAAAGGTCTCTTGGGAAGGTTTTCTCTCTCAAAGCAGCTTTCCTGTCTAAAGATGCATAAGGTCCATGGAACTTTCTACTTCGAAATAGCCAAAGAGGTGGTTAAATATCTCAAAATGCCCAAAGAGGTTCCAATATTCAGTCAAGGCAAATATGAAACAGGCCACACGTTTTTTAGATGTGATGACTGTTGGAGTTCTGAGAAAGACATTAAAGCCATCATGGAATCCTCGGAGAATGAGATATTCAAGAAGCAATGCAAAAGTCTCATGCAATAGGAAGAAGTCTGGAACCAGTAGCAGGCCCTTCTAGGCTCCGTGGCCTAGATGATGATTTCTTTGTGCTTTGAGTTGGGGATTTGCCCCCTTTGACTTTGACCTCTGAACACTGTCCCTCATATGTTTGAGTTGTAGTTGGTGGCATTTCTCCCCCCTTGTCCCACACGTCCGGTGCTGCTTCTCCCGTCTCCCTTGGCGAAAGCTCTGGAAATACCAGACACAGCAATCCCAGCATTCTGAGACACAAGGAGGTGCCATGTGATGGACCGGATCAGCCTTTTAATGGCTGCCTTTGGGAAACCTGACTGGTCATAGCTTTTATAATGGTTTAGCTGCTCCTCAGAAAAAGAAGAAACCAGATCTGCATCTCTTGAATCTCTTCATCCAATTTTGGCTTCTCTTTCTTTTCTTCCATATCTATTTTCATTTCTCTGACTGCAGGAGTAAGTAACGGTGAGTCTTCCTTTCCAGTTGTTCAATCTGAGATGTCCTGACTCTTGATCTTGCCTGCCTTGATCCCGTCCTCTCTCTAGTCCCCATCTCCATCCCTGTCAGGTTCCTCCAGGAATCCCTCTATATCCCTGGTCCCAGGGACCCTGGGAGCAGTACCCATTTCACCTGACTCCCCTGTCTCTCCACTTTTATCCATGGGTGACTCACAGGCATTATCTACAGCGGTAAGAAAAAAGCAGAGAGATCACAATCCTGTCAGACTCTGGAGCTCTGGATGCTGGTGGCCTCTTAACTTTAAATAACAAATAATCTACATGATATGCCAATCACATGCAAGATATAAACCCATCACATTTGTTCTTGAGGAGTTTATTAGTGCTTAGATATCTCTCCATATCAAAAGAAAAATACTAAGTAAAAATTATTTTTAATACTTACCGTGTTCACTGATGGAAGGAATTAACTTACTAATCATACTCTGGAAATATTTGGGGCTTATATTTGGAGTAGCAAATTTCTGTCCAAAGGAAGACTCTTGAGGCCTATGATGCATCAGAGAAGAAAAACAAGGTTGTTCAGAAGTATTTCCATCATTAAACTGTTAAAAATGTCAGTTAAAATCTAGTTAGGATTTCTGAAACTGGGAAGATACAGTGTGGCAAATTCCCCATAGTCCATATTCTAATATTTGCCATTCAGATGGAACTCTGAACACCCACATTTTGTGCTTTCCTTCCTTCCTTTTTCTGAGTTCATTCCCTTTTATTTCTATTGGTAGCTTTTAGATTGATCCTCCTTGCTCTGAATAATTCACCATCTAAATAAAAGTAACAACATCAAAGCATCCCAGACTTAATACACCCCATTCCGTCTTGGGCTCCCGCGGGTTGATCTGAAGGAGCCTGAAGAATTAATCACCCAGGATAAGAGCCTCAAGGTTTTCATACATTTAATGTTCAAGTCACTTTCAGGAAAAAAAAGATTCTCTTTCCCTTTTGTTTTTGTGTTTAGTTTTCTAAACACTGTCATTCTGTTTCCACTTCAGCTCCAGATCCCCGGGAAGTCTTGGCACCAAACACATGTAAAACAAATAAACACCTTCTTGCACACTCTAACAAGTGTAGCAATTAGTCTCTGAGCACAGCTTGCTCTCCACCAAGGCAACTCATTTGGTGCTGGTTGTTATTGTAGGAGAACAACTTTGAATCAGCAACATTTGTTTGATTCCGCAGTTTTCACCCCTGTCTGCACAGCGACTTCTGTACATCCTTTTCAAATCGCAAGTTCTATGCCCTTCTGAAATGAGCTGCCACCCAGCATACAACACTTAACTCCTGTATGTCACCTTGTCACACTCAAGGAATTTTCAGCAGTGGGTGATCTTCACTCCATATGGGCTGTAATAACTACTTGCTGTGGTGCGAATTACAGATGATTTCAGTTGAGTATTTTTTCCCTTTTCATTATATGATAGTATTGACTTAAAATAGTATTAATAATCCTTGGTATATATTTATAAACAGCCTGCATTCCAAGATACAAAATGTTATTTGTAAGCGCTCAAGTGGTCTTTTTAGTAGGTAAGTTAGAAAACACTTGCTTTCGTCTTATGTATGCCACAGAGAGGCTAAAGATTTTCTATGAGTTGATGCAGAAATTGGAAGGTTGAACATAAAGTCCTTGTCTGTGGCATTATTTGATATAATATCCTACCTTCCCAAATGATTTTATTTCAGAAATGATGGATTCTTTTGTAGAGGAGGAGCTAAAGCATGTTAAAAAATATTTTTTATCCTGAAATACAGCGTTGTAAGTTATGGAACAGAATGCATGTTTTCATCAGTAATATACAATGTATCATATTTTCTTGTATAAATTAGTGTTATTGGGAAACTGAATCAAATGTTTCTAGCTACAAAAAATTGAATTGCTATTGAACTTTGTTTCAGGGTACTAACTTCTACCTTTTCTCAACATTATCAATTTCCTTAGACCTCTTCTTCAGTAATGCAGGGGACATGTGAACAAATAAACAAAATTAATAAACACTCACTAGGGTCTAGTCCCTGCTCTGTGGCTAAGTGTGTGACTTGGGTAAGCTGAATAACCTCTGGGATTCAGTGCTTCATCAATTACACAAAATGGTTCAACTACATAGTTTTCTAAAGCCCTTTATGGTTCTAAAATGTGCTGTTTTTATTCCTACAACTAATTCTTGCATTGGGAGGATTTGATTTTAAGTGACGTACAGAGCTCTGCTTGAATTCTTCTATGTAAAATATAAAGAAATTGAACAGTTTAACAACTATTGATTATAACTCTAATCATGTGCTAGTCATTGTGCTAAAAGCTAGATGCAGATGCAGTGAGTGCAATAGAAAGACAAACTTGCAACCCTACCCTCAGGAAGATTGTGGTCCAGTGTATGACAGATAAGCAAGCAATCAGGAAAATGATTCTAGATTGTAGTAGGTGACAAGAAGGAAATAGCTGAGACTGAGAATAGTGGGTATGGGAATGAGGTGCTTTACCTAAGGTAATCAAGGATAGCTTTGCAAGTTTTGGTTTCTTTAGAAATTTTGGTCGCAAGAAAAACCACACCAAGTATACTTGCTGTCTTTGAGAGGAGAAGATAGTCGTGTGGGAGAAATATGAACTGTGACTTCAGAGAAGGGTAATGGAAATGTGCTGGTGCCTTGTGCTCACTGTGTGTTTTGGACAAAGCCTCTTAGTTCTGGACTTGTTTCCCTGCCTGTTCTGGTGCTTATAGGAGCATTCACTCACCAAACTGCTAAGAGATATAGTAGCTGGAGAAACTCTCAGAGAAGTTGCCAACTCTCAAATGAGTGATTAGTTTTTTTTTTCTTTTTTGTTTTCTTAAATTTTTAAGTATTTATTTATTTGAGAGAGAGAGTGAGTGAGTGAGTGAGTGAATGGAGGAAGGAAGAGACGGAGGGAGACACAGAATCTGAAGCAGGCTCCAGGCTCCAAGCTGTCAGCACAGAGCATGATGCGGGACTCGAACCCACGAACCGTGAGATCATGACATGAACTGAAGTCAGCTGTTCAACCGACTGAGCCACCCAGGTGTCNTCTTAAATTTTTAAGTATTTATTTATTTGAGAGAGAGAGAGTGAGTGAGTGAGTGAGTGAATGGAGGAAGGAAGAGACGGAGGGAGACAGAATCTGAAGCAGGCTCCAGGCTCCAAGCTGTCAGCACAGAGCATGATGCGGGACTCGAACCCACGAACCGTGAGATCATGACATGACCTGAAGTCAGCTGTTCAACCGACTGAGCCACCCAGGTGTCCCTTTCTTTCTTTCTTTCTTTCTTTCTTTCTTTCTTTCTTTCTTTCTTTCTTTCTTTCTTTCTTTCTTTCTTTCTTTCTTTCTTTTTTAACATATCAGTGAGAGAAAGATTTAAAAATCCTCAAACACCTTTTCCTCAATTCTTAATTTTAGCCAGAAGCAAGCAAAGCTGTGAGGTAGACAGGCACAGTTGAAAGACCAAGCAGGAATTCAGAAAAGTAGGCTGGTGAATGAAGACAGGTTTGCTGTGCAAAAATGCAATATCCACAGTTTGCTTCCTCCTTTAGTCTCATTTCTACCACTATATCCACAGTGTTCCTTCTCCAGTGTAAGGGATTTTTGCTATTTTATTCTGTAAGTTTTAAATAAGGCTTTTTTGTAATTTCCTTATTGGAATGAGCTAGAGTTTAAGTAGAACGTAGTGCTGGGAATCTTTCTGTATTAACATTGCAAAGACTGTTAATATCACTTGTGAAATAGTCATGGAATGGACAGCCCTTCAATTGGAACGACAGCACAAATTCAGAAATAGCTATTTAAAGTGTTCATTTCCCAGTGTGACAATTTATCATGGATACCATCTCTTAGGTTTCTTATGTTACAAACTTCATCAAGTTTTCTTAGTTGCTAGACCAATAAGAGAAGCTTCTTTATTATCCATTTACAATATAAAGGAGAATCCCATTTTGCCCACTTTCTTTAAAATGTTACTATCAAAATGCCAAGCCAAGTGTTTAGTGCTGATAGGGCTGCATTTGATAACAGCATTAGCAGATCCTTAGTGGTTCTGCATATATAGCAAAAGCTACAGAGTCCCTTGACAAGGCTTATCCAGTTGACCTTATGGTATCTCTAAGAGGTCCGCATCTATAAATATATAAGCCAGGCTTAGGCTTTTAAAGATGCTGATTAAGAATCATAGAGTGGTTTTCGTTATAAAGTTGTGGAAATCTACAAACTTGTGGGAAAATATAGTGGAGCAAGTTATTCCCCAAAGGTTTCCATTCTGGTGAGTTAAGCATCTAGGGATACCTGGATGGCTCAGTTGGTTAAGTGTCCGACTTCAGCCCAAGTCATGATTTCACAGCTGGTGAGTTCAAGCCCCGCGTCAGGCTCTGTGCTGACAGCTTGTGGCCTGAAGGCTGCTTTGGATTCTGTGTCTATGTCTCTCTCTGCCCCTCCCCAATTTAGCTCTGTCTCTGTCCCTCTCTCTCTCAAAAATAAATAAACATAAAAAAATAAAAAAAATTATCTGAACACACACTAGTATTTCAGAGTGCCATGTTTTTAGGCAGTCTTCTCTGGCTGAGGATGTTGGATGAATACCTATCAAATGCTGTGCAGAGAGACTGTATGACAAATACTTGATTTCAAACATGGTAGGAAATTTTAAAGCCTGCATCCAACAGTTATAGGTAGAAGAGCTCATTTTATAGGTGGTGGGTATTTATCCATTATTGTAATCACAGTCTATATTATTTCTATTTGCAGTCAATTGGATCATTAGTGATACCTTTCCCCATTCATCCTTCCTCTTTATTCCCAGCACAATCATTCTTTGATAATGTTCTTTTATCATTAAGAGGTTTAAAAAGCAATTCAACTAAATTTTTTGAGACCTGCGGGGCGCCTGGGTGGCTTAGTCGGTTAAGCGTCCGACTTTCGCTTAGATCATGATCTCGCGGTTCGTGGTTTCAAGCCCCGCGTCGGGCTCTGTGCTGACAGCTAGCTCAGAGCCTGGAGCCTGTTTCAGATTCTGTATCTCCCTCTCTGACCCTCCCCTGCTCACGCTGTGTCTGTCTCTCTCTCTCCTAGAAATAAATAAAAAAAAATTATTTTTTGAGACCTGCAACAATATAGTGTACACTTTCTAAAGCATCCTTGGGAGGTTTTAACATTTGTTGACTTCTTTAAAAAGTACCTGTTACACACAGATAAAAATTCTATCTCCATATATTACTATAGGATATCTTTAAAAGACTGGTGAGAAGAGAAACAAAAGATTAGTCAACCATGAAACTATGTACAAACATTTCTTTGTTTCCAAAAATTTATTACTTTTCCAGGATTTCATTTTTCTGGTAACAAATATTTCCCTTTGTAGAGAAAGCTAGGATTTTGTAATTCTTGGGAGTGTGCATGGGAGAGGAAAGAAGTTGAAGAGATATTTGAAATAAAACATGTATCAGAACTTTTCTAAATTTTAAGAAATTTTGACAAAATCCATACATACCTGTTTACATATTTATATTTTCTAGTCCTTGCAAAGAACTAGAAGAGACCATTGTCTTGAGGTTTTTCTTAAGTGGACTCTCTTCAGAGCTTTGAAAGATGTGCATTTGAACTCAACTCTTATACAGAGAAAAGCTTAATCTGCACACCATTGGGATTGAACCTTAGGGATGATCATGATTTATCTTTACATGACTTACCTCGAACTGGCCTTAAAATAAAATAGTTCTGTAAATAACAATACTTATATTCTATCTCTTCTGTTTTGGACAGAGAATGTGTGTTGATAACTCAAGTGATTTATCTTTTTTTTTTAAATTTTTATTCCACTATAGCTAACATACAGAGTTATATTAGTTTCAGATGTAATATACTAATTCCATGATTCTGTATGTTACTCAGTGCTAATTGTGATAAGTGTACACATTAATCCCTTTCACCTATTTCACCCACCCTGCTCTCTTCTGGTAACCATCAGTTTGTTCTCTATAATTAAGAGTCTGTTTCTGGGGTGCCTGGGTGGCTTAGTCGGTTAAGCGTCCTACTTTCGCTTAGGTCATGATCTCGCAGTTAGTGGGTTCGAGCCCCGTGTCGGGCTCTGTGCTGACTCCCAGCTCAGAGCCTGGATCCTATTTCAGAGTCTGTGTCTCCCTCTCTCTCTGACCCTCCCCTGCTCACGCTGTCTCTCTCTCTTTCCTAGAAATAAATAAAAATATTTAAAAAAAAAAGAGTCTGTTTCTTAGTTTGTCTATTTCTCTCTCTTAGTTTTTACCTTTGGTCATTTGTTTTGTCTCTTAAATTGCACATATGAGTGAAATCATGTGGTATTTGTCTTTCTCTGACTTATTTCACTTAGCATTATACTCTCTAGATATCATTCTTTTTTATGGATGAGTAATATTCATATATATATATATATATCACATATTCTTTATCCATTCATCTATCGATGAACACTGGGTTGCTTCCATAATTAGGCTACTGTGAATAATGCTGCAATAAACATAGGGGTGCATATATCTTTCTGAATTGTGTATTCATAGTCTTTGGGTAACTACTCAGTAGTGGAATTAGTGGATCTCAGAGTAATCCTATTTTTAATTTTATGAAGAAACTCTGTACTGTTTTCCACAGTGGCTGCACCAGTTTGCATTCTCACCAATAGTACACAAGTGTTCCTTTTTTTTTTTTTTTTTCCATATCCTCATCAACACTAGTTTCTTGTGTTTTTGATTTTAAGCCATTCTGGCAGGTATGAGGAGATATCTCATTGTGGTTTCTGATTTACATTTCCCTGATGATGAGTGATGTTGAGCATCTTTTCATGTGTCTGTTGGCCATCTGGATGTGTTCTTTGGAGAAATGTCTGTTCATGTCTTCTGCCAATTTTTTAATTGTATAATTTTTATTTGGTGTTGAGTTGTGTAAGTTCTTTATATATTTTGGTTATTAACCCTTTATTGATTTTGTTTGTTCTTCTTTTCATAGCTCTTTTAGGTGTAAGTTTAGGTTGTTTATTTGAGATTTTTCTTGCTTCATGAGGTATACCTGTATCACTATGTATTTCCCTCTTAGAAGAGCTTTTTCTGCATCCCAAAGATTTTGGACCATTGTGTTTTCATTTTCCTTTATCTCCATGTATTTTTTTATTTCCTCTTTGATTTCTTGGTTGACTCATTCATTGCTTTGTAGCATGCTATTTAACCTCTATATATTTATTGTCTTTCTAGATATTTTTCTTGTGATTGTCTTCTAGTTTCATAGTGTTATGGTCATGAAAACATGTATGGCGTGACTTTAATCTTTTCAAATTTGTTGAGACTTGTTTTGTGCCCTAATATGTAATCTATTCTGAAGAATTTTCCATGTTCACTTGAAAAGGATATGTATATGTATTCTGCTGGTTTTGGAAGGAATGTTCTGAATGTAGCTGTTAAATCCATCTGTTCCAGTGTGTCATTCAAAGTCATTGTTTCCTTTTTGATTTTCTGCCTAGATGATCTACCTATTGCTATAAATGGGTTGTTAAAGTCCCTAACTATTATTGTATTACTATTGATTACTTCATTTATGCTTGTTATTAGCTGTTTCACACATTTGGGTGCTTCCATGCTGGGTGGTAAATATTTACAATTGTTCTATCTTCTTGTTGGATTGTTCTTTGTATGAATGTATGATGTCGTTCTTGGTCTCTTGTTACAGTCTTTGTTTTAAAATCTATTTTGTCTGATATAAGTATTGCTACCCCAGCTTTCTTTTCATTTCTATATGCAGGATAAATGCTTGTCTACTCCTTTACCTTTAGGTCTGAAATGAATCTCTTATAGGCAGCATATAGATGGGTCTTGCTTTTTTATCCATTCAGTCACCCTATGTCTTTTGACTGGAACATTTAGTCCATTTATATTCAAAGTAATTATTGATAGGTATATACTTACTGCCATTTTGTTACTTGTTTTATAGTTGTTTTTGTAGTTTTTCTCTGTTCCTTTCTTCTCTCTTCTCTCATGTTTTGCTAGCTTTCTTTAATGACATACTTGGGTTCCTTTCTCTATTCTTTTAATATCTAATACTGGTTTTTCATTTGTGGTTAGCATTAGGTTTATATACAATATCTTATGTATATAGCAGTCTGTATTAAGTTGATAGTCATTTAAGTTTGACCCCATTATTTACTCCTCCCCCTTCCAGGTTTTAGGTATGGGGCCATACTTTACATCCTTTTATTTTGTAAATCCCCTGACTGATTTTTTATAGATACACTTAATATTACTACTTCTGTACTTCATAATTTTCTTGCTACTACTTATGGTCTTTCCTTTCCACTCAAGGAATTCCCTTTAGCATTTCTTGTGGGCTGGTTTAGTGTCATGAATTCCTTTAACTTTTGTTTGTCTGGGAAACTTTATCTCTTTTATTCTGAATGATAGCCTTGATGAGTATTCCTGTAGATTATTTTCTTTCAGCATTTTGATTATATTATGCCACTCTCTTCTGGCCTGCAGAGTTTCTGCTGAGAAACCTATCTGCTGATAGACTTATGGGGTTTCCCTTTTTCTTGCTACTTTAAAAATTCTCTGTTTATCAGTATTTTTGCCATTTTAATTACTGTGATTCTTGGTGTGGACCTCCTTGGATTGATTTTCTTGGGAGCTTTCTGTGCCTTCTGGACCTGGATTTCCTTCTATAGATTCAGGAAGTTTTCAGCTATTATTTCTTCAAATAAGATTTCTGCCCCATTTCCTCTCCCTTTTCCTTCTGGGATCCCCATAATGTGAATGTTATTATGCTTGATGGTATAATTGAGTTCCCTATGTTTATATCATTTTTTATTATTTTTTTTCCCTCTCTCTTGTTCAGCTTCACTGCTTCCATTACTTTGTCCTCTAGGTTACTGATCTGTTCTTCTGCTTCCTCTAGTCTACTGTTTATTCCATCTTGCATATTTTTCATTTCATTTATTGAATTCTTACTCTCTGATTTGGTTGATAGGGACTTTTTAATGTTTTCTGTCTCTGTTAAGGGCTTCACTGAGGTTCTCCAGTCTTTTCTCAAGTCCAGTGAATATCTTTATGAGTATCACTTTAAATTCTCTATCAGGAATTTTACTCATTGCCTTTCATTTAGCTCTCTTCCTGTGATTTTATCATCCTGTTCTTTCATTTGTGATTTAGTCCTCTGTGTTCTTGTTTTGGCTAACTCTCTGTGTCTGTTTCTATGTGTTAGAAAAGTCAGTTGTATCTTTTTGCTCTTGAAGGTAGTCAAGAGCCTTTTGCTACGAAGAAGAGGTCATGTAGTGCTTTGCAGTGCAGTGTCTCCTGGTCACTAGATTCTGGTGCTTCAGGGGTACTTCCTGTGTGTGTTTTGTGTGCTCTACTCTTGTGGCTGAGCCACTTTTGCCTTTAGTCCAGTAATGTGCAATGGCTCTCTTTCCACGTTGTGGGCTGGCTTTGTTCCCTGTGTTGTTAGTGGGCCAGTATGAGGCCGGCTTGTTCTTGAGTGGAGTCAGTCCAGGGAGGTATTTGCCAGAGATGCAATAGCACTAAACTGTAGGGAAACTTTCCCCATGTTATTCCTTGGGAAACTTTAATTGGTGGGCAGGGTCTTCAGTCATATCAGATGTCTCACCCTAGCCTACTGCTAGGGTTGTTGTCAGACTGGGGCATCTTTGGTTATCCTCCCCTCTCTCTCCAGGGCAGGAGTCACTTTGGAGAGGAGCTGGCCTCTGCTGGGTTGCTTGCACACTGCCAGGGTTGTGGCACTGCTTTGGAGGTCTCTGGCTATGGGTATATTGGAGGGAGCCAATCTGCAGGAGAATGCAGGGGCATGGTGTGCTCTTAGCAAGTTAGGTATGGAATGTTGGTGCTGTGCTAGTTCCCACAGGTGTCTGTGTGGCTAGACTGGTTGGGGGTGGGAGCGGGCAGTGGAGGGAAATGGTACCTTCCAGGCCCTTTGTTCCTGGTGAGGTCTTCCAAAGACCCCTACCCTTCCAGCACAGGCTCTGAGGTTGGTAAACAAATCTCCCTTCTGTGTTTTTCAAACTGCTGCTTGTATGCCGTATATTGAAGGCTGTTTCTTGTGCTGTATCTTTAAGTGTGGGAACTCAGTTTCCCTTCATTCTCCCAGCTGTGCTAGAGCCCAGACCACTGATTTTTAAAGTTCCAGGTGTTAAGCCCCATTGATTATAAGAACTCACAAAATTAGCCTCCTCTGGTTTTCAAAGCTAAATACAATGGAGATTAATCTTTACTGTGTGGGGTTGTTGATGCCTGAAGTACATGGTTTGAGAATCTTTTTCTCTTCTCTCTCTGCACCTCTGGGGTCCCTCCCTCCCATGAACAGCCCTGCAGGGCTATGTCTTGACCACGTCTCTGCTTTTCCAGTCCTCCTCAATGTGGCCTCCTCTCTACATGTAGCTGTTGAGATTCTGTCCTGCCAGTCTTTGGGTAACATTCTCTAGGTTATTTATGTTGATGTGAGTGTTACCTGGTTGTATCCATGGGATAAGGTGAGTTTAGGATTCTCTTAATCCTCCATCCTCTCCTGAAGTCTCTCAAGTGAATTTTGTTATAAAACCAATTCATTTATCATTCTGGTACTAGCACATTTTATGAAGCAAACAAAACAAAACAAATTTAAACCAGTCTCTCAAAAGGATTCATTCCTAAAATCACTTATTATTCAGCACTGTAATAGGTATAGAAAAATCAGGGTGCGAGTGGCTCAGTTGGTTAAGCATCTGACTTCAGCTCAGGTCATGGTCTCGCAGTTCGTAAGTTCAAGCCCCACATTGGGCTCTGTGCCTGCTGAGAGCTTGGAGCCTGCTTTGGATTTTGTGTCTCCCTCTCTCTGTTCCCCACCCCCCTACTTGTGCCTTTGTCTACCTCTATCTCTCTGAAAAGTAAATGAACATTTAAAATATTAGTTTAAAAAAAAAAACAATCTTCTTCCTTTAACTTTTCTCAAAGATTTTTTTGAGCACCTGGTGTGTGTTGTATATGTGAAGGTCTACTATATGTGTTCAAGTGTTGATGCTTCTGCTTGGCCTTAATATCTGTTTCAAGCTATATCTGTTTATCTTGAACTGATGTGTCAAAGAGAATATACACAAAATTTTGAAGTTTATTCTTTGGGAAATAAAAACAAATCCCTGAATGAATGAAAAAAATTTATGTAGTGGTATTGACTTTATTGCTAAATGGTCTTCTGAAATCTGATTCTTTTAATTGCTAATTAGTAATTACTAGCTAAGTTAAATAATTTATTGTCATATGCAAAGGCATCCTTGTTTTAATAATTAAAACTAGTCAGAAGAATATTATTGGTGCAAAAAGGAGCAGTTTTGAAATTCAGCACTTACTCAAAGGAGAAAAGCTTGAGTAGTTAGTTTGACCATAAACATAGGCACGTTGCATAAACAAACAGAATTTAGACTAAAGTAGTTCTGATATACTGTGTGACCTTTATAGGACTGCATGAATATACTTCTCAAAATAGTTTTGTGATACAGCAAATTATTTGCCTCGTTGATGTACCTATGTGATGGAGAAGAGTTTGGGGGAAATTTATACTTTTTTATTTTATTATTATTATTATTTAATGTTTTATTTATTTCTGAGAGAGAGAGAGAGACAGCATGAGCAGGGGAGAATTAGAGAGAGAGGGAGACACAGAATCTGAAGCAGGCTCCAGGCTCTGAACTAGCTGTCAGCACAGAGCCTGACATGGGGCTCAAACCCACGAACCGTGAGATCATGACTTGAGCCGAAGTCGAACACTTAACCGACTGAGCCACCCAGGTGCCCCAACATTTTTAAAAGTTTGTTTATTTTGAGAGAGAGAGAGAGAGTGAAGGAGCACACACTCATGAGTGGGGGAGGGGCAGAGAGCGGGGAGAAAGAAAATCCCAAGCAGGTTCTGCACTGTCGGTATTGAGCCTGATGCAGGGCTTGATCCCATGACAGTGATATCATGACCTGAGCTGAAATCAAGAGTTGGACGCTTAAACAACTGAGCTACACAGGCACCCCAGTACCTATATAATGAAGGTGTTTGAAGGAAATTATATTTGACATAAGACATTCTCCGTATTTCCACATCTTTTTATAAATTCAGTATTTTTTTATTAAAATAAAGCTTATGGGAATGTAGTTTTGTTCTATGAAACATACACACACACACACACACACACATATATATATATACATACATATATATATACACATAATAAGTCTGTTGTAAATTTAAGCATAAAATTAGGACTAAAATTGTTCTCTATACTAAGCAATACCAAAGCAGAGGACAAGTAGTATTAAGGTGGGTGAGAAGGTCCCATGGACAAAATAATTGAAACTTCTATATTGGCTAGAAAATATTCTCAGAAGCCTTCAAGATTAATCTTGAATAATGAAGAGGACATGTGAAGGCATACACAGAAGGGCATTGCATCTGATTCTACATTTGGGCGAAAAGAGGTAAATACGGGATCATATTGTAGCACTCTGTGTATTCAGTGACATATCAATGTCCTTTAAAGTTGCACTGGGAATTGTTTTGGGTAGATAACATATTTGCTGATTTAACTATCTTAGGCATGGGAGATCTTTGAGGCCAAGGGAGACCTGAGTTGTACAAGTTTGTAGGATAATCATCCCAGTCAGCTCTCTTTTTTGTTCAAATAAAAGCAGAAACAAGTACTACTACCATTTATTGAGTACCTAATATCTTCCAGCTACCTTGCTTGCTGTGACTTTTTCAAAGGACCGTATTATTTTCCCTATTCTACAAATAACAAATAAAATTTGTCCATGTATCTGAGACCTCGGAATAATCGAGGTTGCAGACAGTAGTATAGAAACACTATCAGTGAACTTTGAAACCTAAACTCAAGCTGTCTAAAGTTATTTTAAGTCTCTGTTTTCAGATTCAAGAATGGGGAGTGCAAATGTTACAAGGGGAGAAGCGTCTTGATAAAGCTCTATTTTAATACCCTGGTGGCATTTCCTTGGCTTCTTAAAATTGTACTTTTCTGGTTATCTTCCTCTTTTGTGGCTGAAAGTTTCTTACCTTGGATTTTGACTGCTCTTCTATTTAAAATCTCTACCAACCCAGTGTATTCTCCCAAGACGATATTAATCATTTTGCAAAATGACAAAACCTATCTTATGTCTTCATCATTTTTTAAATATTTGTTTATTTATTTTTGAACGACATTAGAGAGTGAGAGGGGGAGGAGCAGAGAGAGTGGGAGACAGAGAATCCCAGGCTGGTTCTTGAACTCACAAAATATGAGATCATGACCTGAGTTGAAATCGAGTCAGTTTAGCCAACTTAGCCTCCCAGTCATCCCTATCTTATGTCTTTAATTATCATTACATTTGTAGTATTTAAATTTTTTCCCAGGTCTTGACTATCACCTTCCTGCTCTTCTTTATTTTATAGCTATATTCAGAATAAACCAGCGGTTACTCCAGCAGCTTCTCAAATATAATCAGTCCCAAACTGAAAATAAGCATCGCTACATGTTCCGAAAATTTCTTTTTCAGTTTCTCTGCTTTTGTCTCTGTTACATGGAGACATTTTCACATCTCCTAGGCTAGAACGTTTCAACATTTCTTTTTCCTTTTTCTTTTCTTTTTTTTAATCATCACATTATTAAATCTGTTTCTAAGTTCTATAATTTTCCTGCCAGTTACATCATTGATTTACCCATTTCTTTCCATTTCCAGCTCCTTAATTTAGGACTTCCAAATCTATGTCCAAATTATCTTTCAATAAGCACTCTGATGTCTTTTCTCAATCTTTTTCTTAAACTCAAAATATCCTCCTTTCTTACACTCAACTCAATTATATAGATTCTTCTCTGATGATGCCTGTACACCTAAACCTTGGCTTTCTATAACCAAATCCTAAATCTTAGAAATGAGACTATGTGATTTAAACCTTTATTGAGTTTTTATTTCATATTGTCTTCTCAGATAAATTATAACCTCTGTGAGGTCATGAACTGTAATTCTTTGTATTCCTTTGACAATTAGAAAAATATTAGAGCATTGTGGAAACTTAATAAATACTAGCAATTGACAAAAGGGCTTTTTCAAGACTACAGAGAAAGAATGGGAAATGTAACCAGATCACAAAACCAGACTCCGCATTAATTCAGTATGTGTGACAGCCAAAAACATAGATTATAGAACAAGGATTATGTCAAAGTTTATACCTTGGCTTTTCTACTTGACCAAATTAGTTAAACCCTTTAAACCTCAGTGTTCTCATTTGTGAAATGGGGATAATCACATCCATCTTCTGCTATCATTGTAGATACGAATTTGGATAATAATACAAAATTACATAATGTAATTTAGTGTGTATATGTGTACATTGCTAATACCGAAACGATATTTTACATGGGTATTTCATTTGCTATCTAATAATAACCTTTGGAAATACACTGAGGGAGAGCTATTATTATCTTCATTTTACAAAGAAGCTTTAGTTTAGAGATTAAGCAATTTGCCCAAGATTATAACTCATAAGCAGTGGGACAAGGATGTGAGCCCAACATTGACTGTAAAACGTATGCCCTTAATCAGTAAACTTTAATGTATGTAAGCATTTGACACAATGATGAGCTCATATTATATATTCAATAAGTGATAGCAGTTTTATTAGCATGCAGAATGTCTTTGCATAAGATTTGAGGCTTGCTATTGAATGCTACTAGATGAATACATTCTAGTCTGTCTTTCTGTTATTATCACATACTTTTATAGACTCCATGCTACTATTTTAGCAAGATTGTTCTATAATGTATTCCTCAGTAAGTGAAACAGTTAGGGAATTTCTCATTCCCAGCCCCATGATCCAACAGGAAATCAAACACACTTTTCTATAACAACTTCCTAGCCTTAGGAATAAGTATTCCATATCCTCATTTGGTGTCTACAGGAGAAATACTTAGGTTGTGGAATTTAAATCTTAGTTGTGGAATTAATACTTTGACTTTGAGTATGTTATTTTTACCACCTTGGGTTTTATTCTTCCCATTCTAAGAAAGGGGCTTGAGTTATTTATTTTCTGTTGTCTCTTACAAATCTTTTACAGTAGTCCGAAATATGGAATTAGAACTCTGAGTAAAAAATATATAATTGTAATAATGAAAAACAAAGTACAACTATAGGAACATTAGTTTTGTGTTCAAATATTTCAATGATTATAGCTTTTTAACATCTGTCTACACTAACATTTCTTTCCTTTAATTATTCCAGCTGAAAGCTTTTACTATTTATTTATTTATTTATTTATTTATCTATTTATTTTTGAGAATAGCCTGCAACCATCTCAAAGGAGGGCTTGTCCTTCTAAAAGTTGTTTTAGTCCCCACTGCACCCTTTGTCTTGTGATCAAGAGAATGAGAAGACAGAATGCAAGCATTTGGCAGGATTGCCATATTAACACTCTTTGCAGTTGGGGCAGAGTTCTCCAACCTGTTTCAATAACAAAATTATTAATAATTCATTAGAATCTTTCTCTTCATGAGTAATTAGTTAAGCAGCACTGGAAGAAGTTTCTAAGGGGAAGATGTTCACAGACCAAGAGTCGAGGGTGTTAAATTATGATCATGATTATTTTATTTTGGCAAGTGACAGCATGTACTACTTATTTCTGTCACTCAGAGGCCAACAACGGCAACACTGATGATTTACCTGAGCTGTGCTCATCTGTTTACACTGTTACATTCAATAAAGCTGTGCAGTTACTATGGCAACTGGAAATCTATAAGGTCTGTTTCGAAACTCGTGTTTGGCAGTTTATGTGCATAAATCTTCTACACACTGATATAAGGCTCTAGTCCTGTGTTTTATTAATTTGTATATTCTTTGTATCTCAGATAGTGTTTTATTTTATAAACTATGAAGTCAAGAAGAGGTTGGCTAAAGAAACAATTTGTCTTGAGAGTCTAACCTTGGAGGCTTAGAGAAGTCTGGCCTATTAGTATGAAAATAAAGCACAAAGCTTGGCATTTCAAATATATAACACAAATTTCTTCTACAGAGTTTGTAAAAGCATTGGATCTTTTACAGTTCAGGTTCCTAAGCAGTTCAATAATGACTCTTCTTACTGGGAAGGTGGAAAACCAAACACTGGTTTCCAAAGGAAAATGAGCAGTAATGGAGTGTGTTTTCCTCCTTAATATTGATAAAACTGTATAGTATAGTTCTATGAAATGATAAACTATTCTGGTACAAGTGAGGTTGCATCATTTCTGCCCAGAAGAAGTCATTAGACAAAGAGCTCTTGAACACATATGATCAATACATCATACTTTCTCAATAGATTCCTTTATGTGTCAAAGTGTCTTGTAATCTTCAATATGTTCTCCAGCAAGTATTTGAACTATACTGAGGAGGTGTAGTCAGTGTGGGGAAGTATAGTCTATTTGAACATGCAAGTCTTTAATGTGAGATCAACATGGATTTGAAATCTGGTTCTACTTAGCAACTTGACCTTTCTGAGCCTCTGTTACCTCATCTGAAAAGTTCAAATAGGAATATATTTTAACTGTGTTATTGTTTGAATTGCTATGTAGATTACATGTCTTCCAATTATGTTTTTTAGTTATGAAATAAATATAACATAAAATTTACCATTTTAACCATTTAAAAAAATTTTTTTAACATTCATTCATTTTTGACAGAGAGAGTCCAAGTGGGGGAGGAGCAGAGAGAGAGGGAGACACAGAATCTGAAGCAGGCTCCAGGCTCTGAGCTCGAACCCACGAACCGTGAGATTATGACCTGAACTGAAGTTGGACGCCCAACCGACTGAGCCACCCAGGCGCCCCCATTTTAACCATTTTTAACAGGATAGTGGCATTAAGTACATTTACATTGTTGTACAACTCTCATTGCCATCTATCTCCAAAACTTTTATCATGTAAAACTGAAACTCTGTATCCATTAGACAATAACTTTTTATTTCCTCCTTCCCCCAGCCCAGAGCAACTACCATTCTACTTTCTGTCTCTGTGAATTTAACTGTTCTAGGTACCATATGAATCATACAGCATTTCTTCTTTTTTTTAAAAAAATTGTATTTTCTGAGAAAAGAGAGAGAGCGAGAGCAAGCAGGGGAGGAGCAGAGAGAGAGGGAGATACAGAATCTGAGTCAGGCTTCAGGCTCTAATTTGGCAACACAGAGCCTGATGCAGGGCTCGAACCCATGAACTGTGAGATCATGACCTGAGCCTAAGTTAGATGCTTAACCGACTGAGCCACCCAGGTACTCTAAGCATTTGTTCTTTTGTGAGATTTATTTCACTTAGCATAATGTTCTCAAGGTTCATCCATGTTGTAGCCTTTTCCTTCCTAAGGCTGAATATTACTGCATTGTATGTGTATGTGATATTTTGTTTATTCATTCTTCTATTAATAAACAGTTGGGTTGCTTCCATCTTTTGGCTATTGTGAATAAAGCAGCTATGAGCATGGATAGAAGCATCTCTTTAAGTCCTTGATTTCAATTCTTTTGGGCCTACACACAGAAGTGAAATTGTTAGATCATATGTTACTTGCATTTTTAAGTTTTTGAGGAAATGCTCAGCTGTTTTCCACAATAGTTGCCCCATTTTTACATTACCACCAACAGTGCATGAGGGTTCCAGTTTCTCCACATCCTCACCCAAACTTGTTATTTTCTTTTTTGATTATCAGTATCCTAATGGGTGTGAAGTAGTACTTCATTACGGTTTGATTTGTATTTCCTTTCTAACTGGTGATGTTGAGTATGGTTTAGCCTTTGGCAGTTTGTATATCTCTGGAGAAAAGTCTATTCAAATCTATTATGGGCTGAATTGTTCATATGTTGAAGCTATAATCCCAGTGCCTCAGAATGTATCCATAGTTGAAGATAGGTTTTTCAAGAAATAATAAAGTTATGAGAACTTTAGGGTGGGCATTATTACAACACAGTCGGAGTTCCTGTAAGAGGAGGAAATTGGGACATGCATATGAACACACAGAGGAAAGACCATTGAGAGAGAAGATGGCCATCTATGGGCCAAAAAGAGAGGCCTTAGAAGAAATAAACTTTGATGATACCTGACGTTTTACTTCTATCCTCCAAAAATATGAGGAAATAAATTTGAGTTGTTTAAGCTGTCCAAGTCTCTGGTTTTTGTCGTGTCAGCCCTAGCAAACTAATTTGAAGTCTTTAGCTGTATTTTTAATTCGGTTGTATTTTTTGGTTGTTGTTGAGTTATAGAAGATCTTTATATATTGTGGATATTAACTCCTTATCAAATGTATAATTTGCAGATATATTCTATCTCTCCATGGGTATAGATTAAATTTTAAAAATGTGTATAAATTTTGTAGCTCATAGGTAACACAACAAATGATAGCTACTGTCAGTAAATGCACAAATGTACACTTATGATAATTTAGCCTCTTATCATAAGTGTACATTTGTGCATTTACTGACAGTAAATTTAGCCTCTTTATATTTTGCTATTTTCCATTTTTATATGAAAATGGTGCAAAAATGAAAAAAAAGTAATATTTTAACATTAGGGAGTCTCTGGATATCAACAGAAAAAGCATATTTGGTCAAATACAGTATATGTTAAACATTAGAATCAAAGACTATGTCGGGCTGAAAAGAGGAAACATTCTGGGATATGCACAGGCCAGACATATAGATAAGCTAAGTGGATAATATATGTAGTGTCCTACATGATTCAATACTGTAGAAAAATAGTTTTAATATGATTCAAATCCTCTGCATTGATTATGATGTGACCGATTTAATAGATTCACTATAGGAGATAAAGTTAATATGTTCTTTGGAGGAAAAAAAAGACACCAAAGTCTTGAGCATTGAAACCATGCTATTTTTTTCTGTACAGAGAATTGCAAGTACAAAAGCTTACAAAGCAAAATTTATTTAATAGTTTGTATGAGAATTTTCTGTTAGAAGAAATGTAACTAAGTGGTCAAAGAAGTTGAAGTTAAGTGCTCTTACACGTGGGCACCTGGGTAGCTCAGTTGGTTAAGCACCTGGCTCTTGATATCAGCTTAGATCATGGTCACAGGGTCATGGAATTGAGCCCCATGTTGGGCTCCATGCTCAGTAATAAATAAATTAATATCTATTTATTAAATAAATCTATTATTTATTTATTAAATAACTAATAAATTCATTTGTTTATTTTCTATTCAAAATAAATAAACTACATTTAAAATATGGTCTTATTGAAGATGAAGACAAAAATAAGGCAGAACCAAACAGCCAAAATAAATAAGCAATATTTCTAGCTTTTTAAAAAATTTTTAATTTTCTTTTTAGGGAGAGAGAGAAAGGATCTCTGGCAGGCTTCATGCATAGCACAGAGCCCAACACGGGCCTTGATCCCATGACCCTAGGATCATGACCTGAACCCAAATCAAGAGTTGGATACTCAACCAACTGAACCACCCCCAAGTTTCCCAACATTTTGAGCTTTATCTATTAAGCCACTTGTTTTATCCTGGATGAGTAAAGTGGGGATATTTATATTGGAATTGTTAGTAAGACATCACTTAAAAAAAGTTCTCTTTGTATTTGTCCACTTGTAAGCTATAGATATTACTTTAAAAGTAGCTTTGGGGGGTCACATAACAAGTAATTCTATTTTAGTTTTTTCATTTGAAGTTAGAAATTTAGTAATGAAACTAATTTGAAATAAAGAGAAAAAAATAAATAGATAAAGGAGCAACATGAATTATAACCAATAAAGCTGGAAAAAGGTAAAACAACAACAAGAAGACCAGGATGTCTGTTGTCACCATGGACAATACAGTAAGGGAAGAAGTGGTCAGTATTGGCTTGAATATGATGGAAAGTTTCATAGGAAGGGTGATCCTTGAAACTTTTAGATAGTTGGCATTTGAAGGAGATGTTTCAGGGGGAGAGAACTAAGGTGCGAAAAATACAGGGATAGGACTTAGAATGATGTGGGGTGATACAGTTTGATTCTAAGGAGTGCTATTCTTTTTTTTTTTTTTTTAATTTATTTCTAGGAGGGAGAGAGAGAGACATCGTGAGCAGGGGAGGGTCAGAGAGGGAGGGAGTCACAGACTGAAACAGGCTCCAGGCTCTGAGCTGGCAGTCAGCACAGAGCCCGACGCAGGGCTCAAACCCACGAACCGCGAGATCATGACCTAAGCGAAAGTTGGACGCTTAACCGACTAAGCCACCCAGGCGCCCCATTAGCAGTGCTATTCTGAATGACTCCTCAAGGTCATTCTTTGTGAGAGAGCTCAAATTGACAATAATGTCTTTGATATGTATTTTTATTTCTTCAAGGGATAAATTAGTTTAACGACTGGAGAGACTTAATTGTCCTATTTAGTGTCTTAGATGATTGTGGGTCAGGATTTAATGAGTTGTTATTGTGTTTTATTGTATGTTGTAAATATTTATCTTGGCCTATTTGCACAGTTCTTTAGAAATGTTTGATTTACATATGTCTTTCAAGATAGAAATGCATAATTAGTCATATACGACAAATGGATTTCATTAAGCATTTCAATATGTGGTAAATTGGTTGTATGAGAAATATGATTGATTTCTTTCCATCTGAGACTAATGACTAATCATTGAAGCCATGGCTGACATGAGGTATCTTTTTTGTTTTTTCTTATCTGTGTGAACTTTGTGGTTGCATATTCAATGATAGGAGGCATGTTGTACCAAGGTTAGTGTTTACCGGATCATGTATGATAAATCCATTAACCACACTCTTACATAAATTGGTAGAACAAGTGAAGATTATCTGTTTGGTAAGTAAGGAAATGAATTATTATACCTGTTGAACAGATCCTTTAAGTAAAGTGCATTTGTCTTTAGTTTTTGAGCTTTGAATTACAGTAGGTTTATTTTAATGCAACTTGTTAGTAATGCTTTTAAAAACAGAAGATGAGAGTAAAAAGAAATATACTTTACCAAAATAGAGAATTTTAAGAATTACTCTAATTTCAAATTAAAAGTTAGTAGTGAAAGAATAATTCTCATATGGGTTTTGTGTTATTATAAGTAATGAAGCTCTGGCCTGAAGTCAAGTATTATATTTACTATAGAATTATGGATAGTCATGTACATCACAGATGATAAACATAGATGAATTTAAAAATTTTTTGGAACTTCAAAATTATGTGACTCTGGGGGCAAGTATAAATTTATCTGGGATGTAAAGTACAGTTTTATTCAGAAAAAATATAATTTTTAAGTAAAAAAAATCTCTCAAATTCAAGGGTTATAAAATTAACATTTTTAGATGTGATAAATTGATTATTTTATTCTAGGAGAAAGAAAAGTCATGCTACTGCCGTACTTTGATTTGACTGTCTCATTGTCTTTTTTTTTTTTTTTTTTTTGCCATTCCTGATAATGTTTGGAAGAAACAGACTAATTATTTAGGATAGCATTCAGTTTGAGTAATGTATGCGGAGTTCCCCAGAGGGGAAATACATTTAATTATTTTGACCAGAATAACACTTAATTTTATCTTATCACTGATATCTTCGGCACTTTCCCTGGTCATAAATTATTCTTCTCTAGACAGACAGAAAGTATTAGAGCATTTACTGCCTCATTAGGAATTCTTTCCCAGAACATGTGCATTATGTGCTAGTAGGTAAGGTCAGTGATGGAGAGTGCTAACCAACTTTATATTCTCTTTGTTGTCTTCTCCCAGCAGACAGAAAAGAACCATAGTCTTAATCTTAATTCCCTTTTCTCAAATCCCCCCGCGTCATCTAATTTTAAAGAAATAGGTGATTCAGTAGTCAATGGCACTGAAGATATCTGTCCCCAAAACAACTAGTCTGGAGTTATGAAGAAGTCAACTCCATCTGGAGTTGAATCACACTTTCCCATATGGTTAATCACCAGCTGCGTGTGAAGGGGAGTGTTGTCAAGCCTGGTAGGCCTGAAATTAGCTGCACGTCTGCGTTTTGGCTGTAGGCAAACCCTATAACAAGCTTAGGGTGTATGAAGGCAAAGATAGCTATGACTCCTTTATTCTCTATTTTTTTTTCAATATGAAAAGTGCTATATTAATAAAAGAAAATGTATCTGAACTGGTAAGAAGGAGTCTGTATCACTTTCTGAAATCCAAATTAAGTCTGAATATAATTAGCATGTGGCTAGACTTGAGTAATATTAATACAAATCATGAGACTTCACACTGGCTTATGCAACTTTCTGAATTTTATTTATGCAACTCATTTTACTCTTTTGTGATAAAGATAATAGGGTTTTGGTTGCTTAAAATTATGTTTGCTTTGTTTATAATTCGTACGTTACATCCTAAACATTTTGAAAGCTAACCTAGTGTGGGGACATTGTTGCCTTAGCCTACTATGGAATACTTTTGAATGCCTGGAAGTCAGTATCAAAGATCTTTTTATTTGTTTTTGAATTTTTGTGTTTTTTAGCAATGATTATTTTTTCATTGATGTCTATTTGAAGATATTTAAAACTTAAAGACTTCTTAAATGATAATTACTGAAATTATCAACAATATCTCTCTTTGAAGTTTTAGGCTTTTTAAAAAAATTTTGAGTGACATTGGTAGTCTTAGCCATAGATAGGAACAGAAGGCAAACTATTATTCTGTTTTACTCAAGCAGAAAATTGAATTTAGTATCTGGTGTGTGTTACACAGTGACTATTTGGTTAGGGATATTGGACCTCGTTTCTTATCCAGCAAAATATGGAATTAATGCCTTTAGACATTTGCCACTGAATTTCTTATGTTGAAACACTAGACCAGATCTTTTGGAGGAATCATTATCCAAAGTGGCCATGGGAGCAGGGATCATTTATCTGGATTTCAGCCAACAATCAAAGTTCATGTTTGTTGTTTTCAATGGGATGGTACCCTCCTAACCCCTTTTTAATGGTAAGCAAAAAAACCTGTTATGGAATGGAATTGAAACTGTGATGACTTTTGAAAAGTCTATTTCTTATAAGTTATAATTTAATGCAAAACGATGCACAAACCTTAAGGTTATAGCTTGGTGATCTAGACACTGATGATTTTAAGTATCTGTGGTCCATTCCACTGACTTGTGAAATGTGTATAGGGGATGGGGGCAGAAAAGCTTTAAACAAATTACCATAGTGAGAGCAACACATATCTTGAATGGGAATATTTTGAGGATACATTTTGGCAGTTTAGGTAAACATACACTTGTAAAAGTTATGTCATATACTTGTCATGCATATACATGTTGCCAGATGGTTAAAACATTGCACCAGGGGATCGTTCTTCCAGTTGATCAATCTTCAATGATAAATTCATACAGACTTTTCCAATGAAGAAGCAAAATGTTTTTGAACAACCAGCACTAATATTTCTGTATAAAGAATGTGACATAATAGCCACTAACTGATTTGGATATACTTTAATATTCTCATGTATGTCACAGTAATTTCAATTTTGTGTAGTCACCTCCATTGCTTCACTGAATTGTGTGCTACTGCTGTAATATCCCCATGGTAGAGACTTCATCCAAACACCCACCACCCCAAATTCTCCTTATTTCCTTTAGACACTATTACTTGAAATTAGGGCATTCTGCCAAAAAAACAAGTGGTTGTGATCACATGATATCACCAGAGAAGCAAGTTTCTTTTGTGTTTAGCTAATAAATATTAGCACAGTTCAACCCTATTATTGTCATAATTCTTTAAAAAATCTCTTTTCCTCTTGGGGGCGCCTGGGTGACTCAGTCGGTTAAGCATCTGACTTTGGTTCAGGTGAAGATCTCACGGTTAGTGGATGCGAGTCCTGCGTCAGGCTGTGTGCTGACAGCTTGGAGCCTGGAGCCCGCTTTTAATTGTCTCCCTCTCTCTGTCCCTCCCCCACTTGTGCACTGTCTCTGGTTTTCAAAAATAAATAAAATGTTAAAAAATCTTCAAAAAAAATCTTTTTTCCTCTTTATTTAAACAATTGGGTGTAAAACTTTAAAAGCAAAATCATCTAGTAAATAAGAATTTAATTGCTAGAAGTAGTAAAAAATGAAATAATTCTAATAGGATTTTAAACATTTCATTTCTAACTAATATCCTCTAAAGAAATGTAGTGTTAAGAAAGGATCTGTGAGTGGTTATTTATCCATTCTACTGCAGTGGCTCACCCACTTGATATGAGCTGATATCTACTGATACTATATGCTATGCACATGTATTAAATCCTTTAATCCTTAAAACAGCCTTCTGTGGTAGATACTATTATCATCCTCCCTATTTTACAGATAGCAAACTGTGGCACTGAGACTTTAAGGAACTTGCCCAGTGTCATTTGATTAGTAAGCAGAAATGCTGTAATTTGAACTTAGGCAGTCTGGCTTCCCAGCCTGTGCTGGATTTTGATATTGTAGATTGTAGGATGGATTAAAATTGATTCTTTTAGTTTGCAGAAATCTTGGAAATAGCATAGAACAATGGTCTTTTACTTCTGAGCAGGGGATACTTCAGATATCCATGTAGAAAGAAAGATGTGCCAAAGAAAGGCTTAGTAAGAGCAGGTGTAAGACACAGGAGGGTTTTTTATCTCATTGCTGCATCATTCTTTCCTTTGCTTTGCACAGATAGCTGGTGTAACTTACCCTGACAATGAATGATTTTGTCACATCTCCTTGTGAAGATTAACTAGGATTTCCCAGTAAACGAAAGTGCCCCTTGATGCAGTCAGCTTTAAACATACTATAGATCCAGATGCCACAAAACTCAATTATGACATTGCCAGTTCCAGTAAGTCCTTTCTTTTGTTTTTGTTTTTGGAGCTCTAGATACTCGTTCTGTTTTCCAAGTTTTTATTTAAATACCAGCTAGTTAACATACAGTGCAAAATATTAGTTTCAGGTGTAGAATTTAGTGATTGATGCTTCCATACATCACCTGGTGCTCACCACCAGTGCCCTCCTTCATGCTCATCACCACTTAACCCATCTCTGTGTCCACCTCCCCTCCAGTAACCTCAGTTTGTTCTCTGTAGTTAACAGTCTGTTTCTTGGTTTGCCTCTCTTTGTTCCCCTCTATATTCATTTGTTTTGCCTCTTAAATTCTACATGTGAGTGAAATCATATGGTATTTCTCTTTCTCTGGCTGACCGATTTCACTTCGCATAATACTCTTCCAGCTTCATCGACATCATGCAAATGGCAAGATTTCATTCTTCTTGATGGCTGAGTAATATTCTATTGTATGTATATATACACTACATCTTCTTTACCCATTCCAAATGCCTAATAATTTTTTTTGTTGTCCGTTTATCTCTTCCTTCTTTTTGTGCCACAGTAGTGAAGAGACATGAAACCAAGGTTAACGTGCTGGAGGAGGAGGTTTAGCAAATGGGAGAGAAACCCTAGTATCCCCCTTTCGCCAAGACCCCATATTCGTCAGGGCTGCAGGAAGGGAGACAATCCCATTTTAAATTAAGTTCAGTGTATTGATCCTTAACGGGACAGTATGTTCTAATTTTTGAACCTAGACTGTGCTTTGAGTTTAAAATGGTTTTACAGCTGTTGAAAGCCATGGGTCCTACAGATTTTTAATCTAGGGTCAAGCAAAAAAAAAAAAAAATCTTTCACTACCGAATAAATTTTCAAGGGGCAGTGGGAGTCACAAGTAAAGATGTATTTTGATTACATCCCATATGTTGTGCTTGATTAACTCGTGAGGAAAGAAATCATTAGGGGAAGTAATAGCATCTCCAAATACATAGCTAACAAGCTCAAATGTAGCCACATAGATGGGAAGAGAACCCAGTAGGCTTGTGGATACTGAACTGCAAGCAACCAGGTAAAAGCTGTGGCTGCTTTGATATGTTCTCCACTGCTTCTGATTAGAATTTTAGGTAGATTAAGGTAATATATATGAAAGTATTCTGCAAATTATAAAGTTGACAGAGATGCAAATTGTAGTTTTGTCTATTTTTTTATGTTGAATTATGCCAATAATTATCTTTATTACATTTTCTCCACAAACATTTGTTTTCTATGTAAATTCTATCCTTTAAAGGATTACATTGTTTCATTTACAATTTCTGGCTGTTATTTGGGACATAACTTTTTAAAAAAAATACAGAATTTTACAGGAGATCTTGGTGAAGTTTTCAGATGTGAATTTTCAATCTTAATTACAACACTGATGAGGAGACAAATAATTTTGAATCATGTTGAAAGAATCTGGAAAATCACAATGTAGATTTTTCTAGTGAAAAATCACTGCAATAACATCCATATATATTTAGCTGAGATTTTGTGTATCCAATGCCACTGGGTTGCCCATTAGAAAAGAATCAGGTTACAGATTTTAAAGAAATTCAACATATAACTTTAAATTCAATATATAACTTATGGTGTCATCTAAGCTCCTTTGTGGAACAAGGAGAGATAAATACATAAGTATATCTATAATGTGGCACTTGTACATATTTTAAACATACACAGTGATAGTATTTGCATATATTTATATTTAATTGCTTATGGGTTATATTAAAACAATACACAAATAGATTAGAAAGTTATATACCAAATTTCTGGTAATGATTGGGTAAGATTAGAAAGTAAGGGGGCACCTGGGTGGCTTAGTCGGTTAAGCGTCCGACTTTCGCTTAGCTCATGATCTCGCGGTTCGTGGGTTCGAGCCCCGCGTCGGGCTCTGTGCTGACTGCCAGCTCAGGGGCCTGGAGCCTGTTTCAGTCTGTGACTCCCTCTGCCTCTGGCCCTCCCCTGCTCACACTGTCTCTCTCTCTCTCTCTCCTAGAAATAAATAAAAATATTAAAAAAAGAAAGAAAGTAGGGTATTAGTTGGGAGAGGAATAGGGCTGGGGGAGATTTTCAGAAAATATTTTACTTGTAGTAGTTTCTGTCCATTAGTAGTGAAATCCTGAATGAAAAGTAACAAAATACTAGTAATTAATTCTAGGTGGTGGAATCATGGGTGTTTGCTGTATTATTTATTTAAATTCATCTATATTGTTAATTCTTTCAAAAGAGTCAAATAAGTGAAGGCAATATGAAACATAGTATATAAGCTGTGCTTTCCACTCTGGACATATTTTTAATCTACAGAGGAACATGTCAGCCTGAAGTGAGATAGATGGTGAGTGGAGACCAGAAAAGCATGTCTGGACTGTATACACCATTAGATACAGACCCTGTTTTTGTCTTTGAGTCCTCAGCATCTTGCACAGTGCCAGATACATAGTAGAGGCTCAATAAGTATGTATGGGTCTGATCTGAGGTCAGAGATCCAAAGAGAAAGGTAGACTTAATTAATCATTATGCAGGCTATTAATCATCATAAGATTTGAGAAGCACATAATGAACTATAGTGTCAGACTATAGAAAACTGTGAACCTGTGAAAGATGAAAAGGATAGTTAAATAAGTTACTAGAATAAGAGAGCTATAAGGTATTAACTGGCTCACCTGCAGCCTTTCCATATTCTTCCTTCTGGAACTGAATATTGCTCCATGTCATCTCCTATCTAGGAGGAGATGTGTCCTGTTGGAAGTGTTCTTTGAAAGCCACTTGATTTGGAAACACCTGTAGTGTTTTCTTAAAATGAAGACTTCTGATTGCATTCCAGACCAACCATATCAGTGTATTTTAATTAACTTGCAGGTGCTCCTTGTTGAGAACTGTTTGATTATGGAATACTGATTTGATTGTAGCGCCTAGTGTGAAACATTAGAATGGAACAGCCTCAAAGTCCTCAACTTTGAGGCTATATTTCAGGAAGTATGCAGAAGTCTTATAGAATTAGATAAAAACTTAACGAGTTCAGGGAATGAGAAGACAAGCCATAGACTGAAAGAAAATATTTGTAAAGGACATATCAGATTAAAAAAAACTGTTATTCAAGTATACACGGAACAACAATAAAATCCAACAACAATAAAATGGAAAATCCAAGTGAAAGAAGCCAACGTGACAAGGCTACACACTGTATGATGACATTCTGGAAAAATATGGAAAAAGATCAGTGGTATCAGGAGGAGTGGGAAAGACAAGGAGGGATGAATAGATGAATAGGCGGGACACAGAGATTTGAGGGGCAGTGAAAGTATTCTGTATGATGTGGCAGTGGTGGATACATGTCATTATACATTTTTCTGAACCCATGGAATACACACCAACAATAAACCTACTGTAAATTATGAACTTTGGGTGATAATGCTTTGTTAATGTAGGTTCACTGATTGCAACTGGATTCGAGCCCTGTGTCGGGCTCTGTGCTGACAGCCAGCTCAGAGCCTGGAGTCTGTTTCAGATTCTGTATCTCCCTCTCTCTGACCCTCCCCTGCTCACGCTGTCTCTGTCTCCTAGAAATAAATAAAACATTAAAAAAATTAAAAAAAATAAATTTAAAAAAGAAAGAAAAGAAAAAGAAAGTTGCTAACTCAGTTTTAGTCGGTTAGAGAAGTTTCAGAGAATGTAAGAGTTGAATTGAGTATTGAACTATGACTACTATGACTAAGAGTTTTCTAGTTAAAGTCTTTTAGGAAAAGGCAATACAAGCATTAAAATATGAAGAACTGTAGCAATCACAAAATGTGATTGATCAACTCTCTTGAATGTTGTCCACTAGCCCACTATCATCATTCTAATTATGGTGCTATAGGTTATTGTCCTGATGCTGAGGCTTCACATATGTAGTAGATAAATAAAGTTACTGATAATCTAGCATAGGGGTAGAGAAGAAATTTATATTAAGATGTGTATTAAAATATTGTCAAATGTTTCCTTTTATAAATTAGAAATGTATTTTTTTAGCTGTCCTAATTAGTTTATATAGTTTAGATTTAATTAGGCTAAAATGGAATATAATGGAACCTCTCTATTCAGTAAATGTTTTAGTCAGATTGTTTTTAACAGGGTGCTTGCTTATGATGCTTTTTATATCAGTGATTAATCCAATCTAACATCTTAATGGAAAGGTCTGTTTCTTTTCCAGCTAATGTGATAAACACCAACAGTGCAGCAGCATCACCTTAATTACATACACTGAAGTCTAATATTAGACAACCTTTGGTTGCCAACCTTTGGTTCCGTGGACTTCAGCCATTGAAATAAACTCTTTAAAGACAATAACTGGTGTCTCTGCAGTGTGCGTGAATGCTATTATTGTCATCTACTTGGACATAGGCTTTTCACAGCATCCTTCAGAGTGGCCAGGGCTCTAGATTTGATTTCAGTTAACATTTACTGCTATATGCTTGGCTGTGTATGAGGCATTTACTATTATTTTTATTATTTTATACTGTATGTTATCAGTAGGGAACTGGTGCTATTATTTTATGCAGCCTTACATTATGGTTTTCGAAGCTGAGGGCGGTTACATTTACAGAGTAAGTTCATCACCCTCAAATACTTCTCTTCCCCCTTTATGCAGTATCCAGTCTGTGCACTATCATAAAGACTGGCTGGAAGGGAAGGCTATTTCCATAATGAGGTATTTAGTAAACAGAGCACATGATAGATGCTGAAAAAATAAATTATAAGCAAAGTGATGAAACAACACATAACACATTAACTTGAGAAATTTGGGGGAAGCTTGGGCAATAACAGTATAAATATAATTAATGAGGGCTTGAGACATATCTAGATTTTTTTTCAGTTCAATTTTACTGAGAGCATCTTTTGTGAAAAAATTATAAAAATATCTTGGGCTTTTTAGGATCCACTCTCAACACAGTGAGTGGTAAACTGATGAAACTAACAATAATTCTTGTAAAGAGTTTTGAATATCCTCAATGACTTGCACAAAGAACCATTTTAACCCATTCATAGAAACATCTGTTGAGTAAGCACCTGGCATGGTGGTATGGAGGTGAAGGTCATGTGCCTGGCCTTCAAGGCGCTCACAGAAGAGTTAACCAATCATTACAATAATGGCCACAACAACAGCTTACTGAATATGCCAAGCTTTGTTCCAAGCATTTTGTACATCATGTCACTTCAGTTTCATAATAACCCCAAACTATAGGAACTATATTAATCCTACTTTGTGGATGAGAAACACAGAGGCATAGAAATGATGAGGATACTTGCTCAAGATCAAACAACTAGTATAAGACACAACTGAGAATGAAACTAGAATCTGCCCACCCCCAGGACCTGCTTGGTCAAGCAATTTGCTGTTCAATCTTCTCTCAGTATGTAGAGTTAATGGCTGTGATGCTTGAACTCCTAGACTAGTGAGACTACCTAGAGGAGAGATACCCAATTCTGGACAAAAGAAATAACATGGGAGTATATGATAAATTAGAATTTAGGGGGAACTCAAGTAGTTCGTTGTGGCTTAAGTACAGAGCTCATGAATGTTAAGAAATGACAGAAGAGAAGTTGGCTGGGGCGGGATTATGACAGTTATGGGAAATTGTGAAAGGTAGGAGAGTAACATGTTTGGGTTGCCTCTCAGATAAAATAAGAAGGGAACAAAACAGGGAGTCAAGTGGAAAGACTAGTAGCATAAACCAATCAAGAAGTAAGGAGAGCCTGAGCAATAGCAATAGAGATGAAAAGTACAAAAACCTTTTTTGAGAGATAGTACTATGGCAGAAGTGACAAACCCTGGTGACGTTTTAGTTTGGAGTGAAGGGAGGTAAAGCTATATAGTCTCAAGTTTCTGGTTGGAGAACTGGGTGGAAGGTTATGTTCCTCCCTTAGACAGTGAATCCGGAAACAAAGTTAGGTTTGGTGTGAGAAGTGGGAAGAGAAGGTGCTGGCTAAACTTGGAATTCACTAATTTGAATTGACTGGTTATGTAGATCTGGAACAAAGCTGCTGTAGCGGTCATCGGCATATGGATGGAAGTTGAAGCATGGGGGCCTGGGGTGGCGGGGGAGTGGGGAGGGGTGGAGATGAAATCACTCAGGGAGAATTCATGGAATGCAAGCACTTACGCCCAAGAGTGGAACCCTGTACAATATTAAAATTATTGAAGGGCAGGAACATGAGGACCCTGGAAAGGAGTGGCCTGAAAAGAAGGAGGAAACCCAGGAAAGAATAATATCAAAACAATTCCTCTTGGTTGAGCACAAAAGCCCATACAGAAGAGGTGGCAGTTCAAAAACCCTGAACACTAGTTACTGGAACTCAGTTCTGTCTTTAAAATTACTTTTGGGGTACCTAGGTGGCTCAGTCGGTTAACTGACCGATTTTGGCTCAGGTCATGATCTCATAGTTCATGAGTTCGAGCCCCTCAATGGGCTCTGCACTGACAGCTCAGCGCCTGGAGCCTGCTTCAGAATCTGTGTCTCCCTCTCTCTCTGTCCCTCCCCTGCTCATGCTTTCTCTTTCTCTCTCAAAAATAAACATTTTTAAAAAATTTTAAAAAAATTTTATTTATTTCTGAGAGAGAGAAAGAGAGAGAGAGAGACACCGTGAGCACAGAGCCCGACACGGGGCTCGAACCCAAAAACCATGAGATCATGACCTGAACCAAAGTCGGCCACCCAACTGACTGGGCCACCCAGGCACCCCTCAAAAATAAACATTTAAAAATTTTAATTACTTTCCCAAACTTTACTGTATTATCCATTAAAATACTTCTGATCTCAAATCCTAGGTGATTCCTCTCAGGTCAAATTCTGGATTCATAGGAAGGTGAAACTATGCATTCATAGGAGGAAATACCATAAGCCCCAAGTAGAAAATGTCTTAACAGATAGCATTCTGCATAAGATACCCCGAAGTTTTTTCCTTAATTATCCTCGCATATTTATAACCTTTTCTCAAGGTCATGGACGTTCTCTACTGCCGTGTTAGGTGTAGGCAGAGGCAACAGACGGGGAAAATATCTCATACATCAAGAGAAAAAGAAATGATGAAAGGCAAAGTTGAGCATAATTTTCTTTAGAACCTGGAACACCTGCTACATTTCCTGGAGCCTAAAATGGCCTCTGCTGCTTTCGCTACTGCCCTAACCATCTGCTGAGCTGCGGAGAGGTGGTCTGCAGCAGCCGAAAGCCACCACAAATGCTTCAAGTCAGGCTTGTTGGCACAGTAAGGGAGCCAGGATGTACCAGTGCCAAATGCAGGTCCTGTTTCTTTCCCTTTGCTGCCATGAAAAAAATTAACCAAGGCCCTAAGAGCTGCCATTGACATAAACATGATTTAATGCCTTTTTAGCATTTTTAGGACCACAGCATTAGCAGAAGCCTTGGAGATGCTTAAGAGTGGAATCTCGAAAGTAGCTCTCTGGCAAGTCATTTTAAAAGCAGATGTTGTGAGCATACTTCAGTACAGCTGCCTCTTAGGTGACAGCGCTTCAAATGCATAGGACGTGAAGGAAATGTACATTCTGTTTTCTCTATAGGATGGCAACCAGCACCTGCCTCTCTTAAGTGTGGGACCAGATTTCCTGGTTGCTGCCTGTTCCCCTTTCCATTTTCCATGCTTCTTTCCAGCATGGGGAAGAAAGCCCTGATTAAATCAGTAGAGCTGTCAATATGAATCTATAGATGCAGTATCTGAGCAATCATTTATTTACATAACTATCTCTTTGATTATACAGAGAGCTTCTTGAGAGCTGAGGCCAGATCTTTTTTGGGTTTAAATCCTGATTGCACTTCTCGTTTGTGAACTTGGGCCAGAAACTTAACTGCTTCAAGTCTCACTTTCCTCATGTGAGTCTCACTGGTTTTGTGACGCTGAATGATGCTACCATCTTTGAAAGTACCTAATAGCGTTCCTGGCATATAATAGGTACTCAATAAGTGTCTATGGACTAAATGACATCGAAGCTCCTGTTTTAGGGTGAAATGTGAAAATTTACATTACATGTTTGCCTTGTAATTATGTAAAGACTCTTTCTTCATCTGTGAAGCAAGTCTGTGGGTAAAATGTGAATGGACATGGTGGCCTGCTGGCTATTTGTTTAGTAAGAGAATTCAGAGGAACCTTGCTTGCCTTTCAACCCTTCAAAGAATTGGAGAGTTTGGACATGATCTCTGTTTAATAATTTTTTTAATGTTATTTATTTTTCAGAGAGATAGATACAGAGCGAGCAAGGGAGGGGCAGAGAGAGAGAGAGAGGATAGAATCCCATGCAGGGTCCATGCCATCAGCCCAGAGCCCGATGTGGTGCTTGAACCCACAAACCGTGAGATCGTGACCTGAGCTGAAACCACAAGTCGATGCTTAACCAGCTAAGCCACTCAGGCACCCCAAGACATGATCCCTGTTTTTAGATCTTATTTTATATTTCCTTTCCTCTGTCTTAACAAAAAGTACTTTTGTTTTAAGACACTAGCTCATAGCTATTTTTTTGAAAGCTGGCTTAAAAACCAATTCATATTGGTAAATGGCTAATCAATGGCTTAGAGCAGTGCTTTTTAAACTATGTTCTGATACTTCCTAGGGATTCTTTGGAGAAGTCTAATGAAGAGCTGCAGGGATTTGGAAATTCAAACCAGTGAGTGACTCTGGGCACTCCAGCCCAATCCTAATTTTAACCAGAAAAAAAATTCTTCTTTTTATAAAATGATGTATACACATGTGTATATTTTCTACTTAAGTGTGTGTGTGTGTGTGTGTATGTGTGTGCACGCGCGCATGTACATTGACTTACTTAAAGAATAGGTTTACTGTTTTTAAAAAGATTAATCTTTAAAGAAGATTTGTGATAACTGACTGGCTTATCTCTTTTTACCGCATGCACTTTTGTCATGAAGCTGAATAATTTTGCTAACAGGGGATTCTTTAATCCTAGAATCCTAGCAAATGATAGGAAGTGATAGTCACTAAGAATCACCATGTGGTCACTAAAATTTACTTCATCTCTTTCTTTGGTAGTGTTGTTAGATTGGTATAAACCATTTGACATGGAGCATTTGAAGTCCGGTAATTCATTTAGCAAATGTATCATGTATTCTCATGGATAAGAAGGATAAGTATGGATTAAATGTCTTATAATTAAGTGAATAATTGACAGAACATTAACCAAAGGATCTGATTTATAGATAAATACCCATTTGGAGAGAAATTTCTATAGACAATCTCAGGGTTATGTTCCATCTTCTTGTCATATTCTCTTCTTTCAGAATTTATGACTTGGGTAAAGCTATGGAGGGAAGTCTCAACAAATTTGCAGATGACAAAGCTAGGAGGGATAAAGAATGTGTCGGATGGCAGAGTTAGGATCCCAAAAGATCTTGACAGGGTGAAACATTTTGAAGTGAAAAAACATAATGAAACTTAACAGGGATAAATATGAGTTCCTATACGTAGGTCAAAAATAGAAATATAACTGCACTTTCCAGGGATGATGAAGTTAGTATTTTCTGAGCAGAATGTGTAAAAATGCTTAGAGATATTAGAAGACAGCCCTATTTCTAGAAGTCAACGATGTGATGTGCATGTCCCAGAGGCTAATGTGAGTTTGGGGGCTGCATTGATTGAATACACAGAAAGTAGAATGAAGATGGGCACAGATACACTTTTCTGAAGACTGCTAAGATTTTGCAGGGATGATGTATTAGGAGGTAATTAGACAACGGAAACACGTACAAAAAAGAATGAATGTAGGAGCTTCAAACTCTGTTGCATGAAGAGCGCCTGGCCTGAACTTGAGGGAATAGGTTCTGTAGGGTCTAGAGATAAAAATAAGATGTACCAAAGCCATCATCTAAAATTATTAAAATTGTTATCAGTAAGAAATTTAGGGTGGGACTGGAGGAGAGAAGTCAGATCAATGAGGAATTTCAGATAGACAGTATCTTAGTGTAGAGAAGATTGTTTTAGCAATAGGAGCTGTCCGAAACGATGCCATCTGCAGGAGTTAATTTGTTCCTCTCAATGCCGGTACTCGGTTAGACTGGACTTTCTGGGACAGAGATGTAGGGTGAATGCATTTTAAAAGATGGCCAAATGAGATAAATTGTGAAATCTCTCCCAGCCTGAGATTTTATGACTTGTAAGAGAGTTTAAGACACAGTGACAACCACATGGGATGATGTTTTAAGGCAAAATGACTCTGCCTTCACTTTTCACCTTGGAGGCAACCTCCTAATGACCTCTTTCCCATATTAGCTAAAAACACACTCAAATTTTAAATTTTAGGATATCATCAAAATCACCTTACCTTCTTACTGTTAAAAATTTTAATTTTAAATTCCGTAGTAGAAAAATGTGACTGAATGAAAAAGTTCTTCTCAGATTCTAGGCAAAGCTGAGTGCTTTAGAAAATGAATAATAATAAAATTTGAAAGAATCCCTTCATTAAAAACTCTGGGTAATTAAATCAAATAAGCAAACCACAATAATGTTGCCTTCTAGAAATGTTTCACTTTCTAGACTCAATTTAGAATAAAAGATATTAAAAAGAAATGTCTTTACTTATTTCTAGGTAAGAAATATTCTGGGGCGCCTCGGTGGCTCCTTCAGTTAAGCGTTCGATTTTGGTTTAGGTCATGATCTCACGGTTCGTGGGTTTGAGCCCCACATCAGGCTCTGTGCTGACAGCTAGCTCAGAGCCTGGGGCCTGCTTCGGATTGTGTGTCTCCCTCTCTCTCTGACCCTCCCCAGCTCATGCTGTCTCTCCTTCTCTCTCAAAAATAAATAAAAACATTTTAAAAAATTTAAAAAGAATAAAACAAATACTCTGATTTTTTTTTCTTGTTTTTCTTTGAATCTACCAAGCCATACAAACCCCATAGGCCTATAATTAGGTAAGCCAGCATAATGCAGTCTCCTAACAAAGGCAAGTAGTGATTGGTAGACACGCCAATCAGGGCTCTTAATTGCAAAGAGCAGAAAAGAGATTCATTAATGGCGTGGAACTTGAGCATGCATTCAGAATTACCTGGAAAGTTTGTTTAAACACAGATTGTTGATTCAGTAGGTCTAGAGTGGTCTTAATGGTTTCAATTCCTAATAAGTTCTCAGGGGATGCTGCTGGTGCTGGTTTTTGACCGTACTTTGAGGATTACACATTAAAAGATAGCAGAGTTTTCAGAATTGTTGGGAATTCTGGAGGAGCAGACTTGAGGCCAAACTTTTAAGGACAACACCCATACTCTGCTGGGCTTGATGAAGAAAATTGTGCCTGTTCTGTTGGCACCATCAAGCTGTGTATTTCAGGAATTCGATTTTTCTGCAGCTACTAGTGTTACCAGGGATGATGCCGATTCTGCAGCAGGAAGTCAAATTGCATCAAGTGATCCTTCCAAAATCCAGACTTCTCTGATGTTACCCACCCCACACTCCTGTAGTAATGAAGTCTTCCCCGTGGAAGGGCAGGATGATCTGGCTGTTGGAGTGGAGATTACATATGGTCATGTGGCTGTGAGTTCCATCTCCTACAGTGGAGAAGCAGGACTCAAATTTGCAGAAACATCAGTGTTAATATTAGAATATTCTACTAAATTAACCTCACTAGTGTGTATTAAACTACTAGTTTAATTTATTGACTTCAGGGGCACCTGGGTGGCTCAGTCAGTTAAGTGGCCGACTTCAGCTCAGGTCATGAGTTTGAGCCCTGCATCCGACTCTGTGCTGACAGCTCAGAGCCTGGAACCTGCTTTGGATTCTGTGTCTCCTCCTCTCTCTGCCCCTCCCCCATTTATACTCTGTCTCTCAAAAATAAATGATAATTTTAAAAATTTAAAAATGTAAAAAAATTTTTTAAAAATTTAATTGACTTTAGGTTTCTACTTCTGTGGCACCTCTGAACTCAGGGACAACAAATTTCTTCTGGAAACTTCCATGGTGATCCTGTGTGAGTAAAGCTATGCAAGTTCTTCTAATGTTACCTAACTGGGAATTCTAGGAAAGCTTTTGTAGTGAGATATGATTCTGCATACCAGGAATTGTTCTGGGTGCTGAGATGCAGGGAGGAATAAGACATGCATCTTGAGTTAAAGAGTTTGCAGTTTAGTAAGGGAAACAATCAAGTAAATAGAATATTTCAGTATAGACATTTACTTTTTTATATGCAAAGATTAGATGCCAGAGAAAACAGGGGCTTATATGTATTGATGTGTTCTAAATGGTTCGTACATACATACCAACAGTTATTGTGAGAGCTGTCAATGTTGATTGGACACTTCTTGCTTCTTTTCCATCCTATAAAAACTGTAAATATAGATGTTTGTATTTTGGATTTTACTTTTCATTATAAGTAAATCTGTAACAGAACAGTGTTTCAGATACAATGCACATGCCATAGACCATTACACTATTCAAAGGGCATATCTAAACTGAGAGAACACAGTCACTCATGATATGGAGATGCTGAGTCAAGTTGACATTCTTTTTCTATGTTGTGTTCCATTTCTCCCATTATTGAGTCTGTGTAACCTGAACAATGATTAAGCAGAGGAGCATTTTTTATAACATGCAGAGTGAAATGACAATAATATGATACTAAGAGAGTAGACAAGGGTCTTTCAGTTTAGTCTGGAGAGTGAGGGGTGCTTTGCTGAAGGGTAGTGCACTTAAACAGTTTTCAGTGAAGACTGTCAGTTAGTCAGGAGAAATTAGGGGATGGGAAATGGATGGGCAGAAGTTTAGAAGTGCGGAATGGTATGTTACAGCCAGAGGAAATATAGGCACATAAAAATCCTGCGTGATGAGTGACGGCTAGGTGAGAGGGAAGGTGAGATTGGAATGAGCAAAAGCTAGATCACAAGGGGCCTCTCCAGCTATAGTAGAACTTAAGAGAGCTCCATCTATATGATGCTTGTGTCCTCCAGTATCCCACTGACCCTCTGATGGGAGAACAGTGAAACTGCAAAGGTGAGCAGAGAGGCCATAGAATACCTCATCTACCACATGGGGCTCAGTGCGTGCCTTCCTGTGGTGGTAGCTAATTATCCTCTAGCATCTATTGTCCCTTATTCCTCTTGCAATTCAAATCCCCAGAGGGTTAGCTGGACATGTGGCTGCCCACTGAGATGCTAAATTTTTTAGTATTTATTGAAACTAGGTATGGTGTGGATTGAATAAATGACACATTTTGTCAAGTGCCTATTTTATGCAGGACCCTCTTTTATGTCAGGAAACATACTGAAAGCCCAGAAATTGGGATTTTCATGACACTAGCCTATTTTTTTCTTTTAACCCCTTTTTTCCTTTCCTTCTTATCCCTTCAAGGTATACCATTTAAAATGGAAAAAAAAAATGAGCAGATGGAATGATTAAACTACTAATATTCCCCATTATATTCATTGGAATGTCTGGAATTGCCCCTGTATATTCACTAATAAAGCTGACTTTATGATACTACATCATAAATGTTTCTAAGGAAATACTATCTTGTTCTATTTCTTTTTACATACTTAGTATTTAAGGTTCTAAGACTTGAACAAAGAAGGAATATGTATTTAGTGTATCTCACTGTGTACATAATAAATGATCCTTTAAACATTTTTTTCATGGTTAAGAACATTGGTTTCTGTAAGTAATGAGTTAGCCATTCTTATATTAAAAGTGGATGCTTTTAAAATTCTGCTACCTTCAGCATTTTCTGAGTATGTATAAGCTTTCTGTAGTAGTAGGATTTATTTAAACATATTACCTAATTAATCATTTATGTTTCTGGACTTAGTGAAGATTGTTCTTTTTGGCTGTTCATTTTCAAAACCAGAAATTTATCAACGGAGAGACTAAGTAAGTCTCACGCGGCTTTGCTTCTTCGCGCTGTGAAAAGAAGCTTGCTATGCCACGCTTTTGCCACACGGGGGCATTACTGCCCTTCTTTTTTGTATCCGTCCTCTAGAGCAAGAGAATAAACCCCTAGAAACTCATTTTTCATTACTTTAAAAGGAAAACAGTATATTAATACGCACACAAAAACCCCTCAGAGTTAGTGGCCACTAACAAGTTATATGTAATCTTTAGGCTAGAGAAATATTTTCTTAAATAGATTCTCATAGGAGCATAATCCTTTACATCTTCTCAAGACAGAAAAAAATATTTTTCTAGCCATTTCAAATTTTCTTATGTAAAATACTTCAATATTTCAAGAAGAGCTATGACCCTATTTCAGTAGAATGCTGGTCCAAATAGGGCTTGGGGAAACAATGTGCCTCATTGGCGGCCACTGCCATCCGAAAGAGAACACAACTCTCATTAGAGAATAGTCACACTAGAAACATGTTTTGAAAATGTGCTCTGTTTCCTGCTGTCACTTCCTGTCCTTCTCTTTACCCCCCAGAATGGCTGGTGCATATGCTGTTGCTGCTTCCTGAACATACATACTATCAGGTTTCAGAAAGAGAAAAGAAACCAGTAAGAGCAAGAAAGAACAAAACACTAATAAGATCTTGTGTTTGTACAATACTCTCAGTACAAGTGGCACACACTTGGTTCCTGATATCTAATACAAGGTAATGGAGATGATTATCCAGTCCAGTCTGAGTCTGAATCTAAATATGATCCTAATTAAGATCGTGATCACAAGATTCACACACGCACAATACTTTCAAGCAGAGCCTAATTAAAATAGCACTAAAGAGACAGTCTTCTGACATTTCCTTTTAGAAAAAAAAGCATCAACACAGCTGCGGAGAGTTGTTCTCTAGAAGTTCCTGTAAAAAGGAACAGCAAGGCAAAGGCTAAGCCACAGCTCAAATTAAATCAGGCAAGTACCTTCTTTCCCTCAGTTCCTGTGGGTTAATCATGCCTTTGTGTTTTCATTGCCTTTCAGCCATGAGGTGAATGAACAGTTGATCACATATTCCGTTTGGGTTTGGGGGAGCTGGTTAATTTCCTTTCATCACCTCAAACTTAGTATTCTACTTCAAAGATACTAAAATGTTTTCATGCCAATTGACCTTGAAAATTTATGAAAATTAAAATTTCTTCTTGCTTTACTGCGTTTCTTCATCTTTTCTCTTTTCAACCATTTCAGCATTTCCCCTTCCGCTGTCTGCCACCATCTCTCTTCTAAACACTTCTACCCACTGTGGTGTTTGAAATCATTACTCAACTCCTCTTGGGAGAAGCAGCAAGAACTTGCTCCAGGGCCATGCCAAATCCCTCAGCCCTTGTTAGGGCCACAGAGAGGCTTAGTGCTGCTTGGTATCTGATACTACTGCATGGGAATGTTTATGGGAGTAATCCTAGACCGACTTGGGAAAGTTTAAGGGCGTTTATGGCACCCTGTTGGATTCTAGCTTGGTATCATGATGAGCAAGGAAGTCCCTTGGCACTTAAGTGGGCTCCCAATCTAGAGACTGGCAGGTCAGATCCCTGGCACTCCCTGGGGATTCAGAAGTGACCAAAAGCATTTGAAGGTTTTATTCTCTAAATTGGATAAAAAATGGAATTCTTTTATACACTCTGGTTCCATCCCAGGAATTCTTGGATTTTACAGTGTCTGATTCTGGCACAGACTCCTCAGCTTTCAGCTTTTATATTGTTTCTCCCATGTCTGATTCCCCCAGATTCATGTTGCAACTGTATCTACCAGACTGCTCTCAGACATGGGCTCAAAAAGACCTTGGTTTCCAAGCCCATCTGGAGAGACATATTTATAGCTTTACCACACCCCCACCACCTTGGAATTAATTCATATACTGAGAATCTGGAAGCCAGTCTGCACAGCCAGGCTTCTGTGTTACTCTTCTAATTTCTTTTACCACCAACAAACATTGGATATTGACTCCTAATTTTCAGTACTTCCCTCTCTCCCACTTATCCCATTACAGGTCTACAACGAATGATGTAGGGCGAGGCTTCTATCGGGGTCCCTTTTCCCACCTTGTATCCTGCAAACCTCCCTAACCCAGCTCAACCCCATCACGGCTCAGCACTGAGCCCTGAAGTGATTAGAGTTGGTACCATATTTTTCTTCCTTCTTTTTCTCTTCTGTCTTTGACAGAATTGGTAGTATATCTACTATGAAAAAAGCTAATAATAACTACTGTTTATAGAATATTTGCAATATATCAAGCTTTATACAAACTATCTCTCTCTAATCCTCCACTAGACAGTGGAAGTTATTGAGAGAAGTAGAGTAGTAAGTCACAGAGCTATAATTTAAATTTAATTCTCTTCCAAAGCCCTCATGCTTTACATTCTGTAACTCTGCCCTACGACAAAGGGAGAAGAAACTAAGACCACAGTCTGGTCAAGTCAGGCAAATGAGCATCTCACCATATGCAAAGCAACCTGGAACATACTCTAATGAAAAAGTAGATCCAAAGTGCACAAAATCCTTTAGGTGACAGATGAGGAAGAGAGAGTTCTTGCTGGACCAGAGAGTGAGGGAGGGTACTGCCATGGTGGTAAGTTCAGAGAAGTTTAATTTGAGCTGGCCTTTGAACAGGGAGATGAAATTCATGAGGCAGAGGACAGAACCAGTATATAGAGTTGTTTGTACATTTGCCTGTTTCTGTTTCTTCTGTATCTTATTGTCATTCTCCTTCTAAAAGACTTTATTAATCTTCTAGTTGGGAAGTTTTTTTCCCTCCCATGTATGACCTCTTATTTTTCCTCTTTATTCTGTGTCACTATGTTAACCTAATACCTCAAACCTGAAACTACTTCATTTATAATGCCAGGGTATCAGAGAAATGGAGCAAGACAATTTTTTTGCACTCTAACTTTTTCCCTTTTGTTTTGTGTGAATGTTCTGTGCACTGACAAAGAATGGTATAATTTCTAATTAGGTATGTTGGAGAAGACACATAACAAAGGTAAAATTCAGATGGCATACATGGAAAATTAGACATAAAATTTTCAAAGAACAAAAACTGTTTTGGTGACAAATCTGTGATAAACTATTAAGGTCCATGAGGAGTCTTGAATCATGAAATATATTGGAATTTTGGAGTGGCTAAAAAAGAAACATGATTGAAGTCAATGAGGTTGGAAAAAACGATAGAATATGACAACATGGTTTATTAGGGTTACTTTTAAAAAGAAAGATTATTGAACTGATAAAATATAGATACATTGGGACGCCTGGGTGGCTCAGTCGGTTAAGCATCCGACTTTGGCTCAGGTCAGGATCTCGCGGTTCATGGATTCAATCCCCGCGTTGGGCTCTGTGCTGACAGCCAGCTCAGAGCCTGGAGCCTGCTCCAGATTCTGTATCTCCCTCTCTCTCTGACCCTCCCCTGTTCACGCTGTCTCTCTCTCTCTCTCTCTCTCAGAAATAAATAAAACATTAAAAAATTTAAAAAATATAGGTAGACTGAAACTACATATTTGTTGTGGAAGAGTCTCCAATTATATATCTGAGAATCAACATGTGAAGTATATATATGTCATCTGTATTTAATTGTCTTCCATGAAATACTTTTGCATGGGTTTTATTAGATATCTCATTAAAGATGAGCTCCATGGTTGAAAAACTGTGGGGTTATCTAGCTTAAATGAAACTAAATAGGTTTCTTCAGTTTACTCTGAGCTTTGTAAAGCTATGTATTGGCTAAGAACTTTTATGATTTTACAAGAAGCAGAAATAGTTTGTAATGTGTTTGACCCAAACATGTTTGTACCTTAGAACCTGTGTGTGTGTGTGTGTGTGTGTGTGTGTGTATGGAACATCACTTGCAGTGAGTATTCCTCAGTATCTCACTTTTGGAAATACCAGTTTAAAGAAAAATAATGCAAAATAGAGTTGGAAAAAGAAACTCTTTGAGGAATTATAATCGTTCAAAATAAGAGAATATTGAAAAGAGGATCAATAGAGCATATAGATCCTCTAAATCTAACTCACTGTTCTAAATGTATCGTAGAATCTCCTCTTCTTCATTCTCAGTGAAACCTACCATGATGATGTCAGCCTTTGCCAATATCTTAAACATCTGAATTATTGTAGTTTAACTGACCAATTTGGGCACTTAGCATAGGTTGTATATTTAGTTATCTTTCAGTGTATGCATTTCATTTTGCCAATTGTACTATAAGATCTTCTAGAACAGAAGGCTTGTGATGAAGTGATAATAATCATTTATATTGATTTTCAGGTCAATCACAATTTTGAATATTCTATTTTATCTAATCGTGTCAAAAAATGTTTTCCATTTGATTTCTCAGAACAAGAGTCTTTTCATTTACACATTTTGAAACTTGAATTTCTAGTATGGTGCCTTATACAAATTGAGATTTCAGTAATTATCTGCTAATTATAACTTAAACATGGTGACAGGTACTTCCTGTATACCCTGGCTAGAGTTTAATTAAAAAACAAACAAACAAACAAACAACTCAGTCTCCATTAGTGGAGAATGGATATGGGATGGGCAAAAAACAAAACAAAACAAAATAAACAAAAAACACCAAAGTGGATGAAAGAGTGGACAAGTTAGGATGATATTGAATAATCTAAGTAAGAAATTCACTAAAATGAAAACTTCACATCTGAACACCAGCAGCGTCCATAGATGATATGTATGCTCTTTGGAAATTCTGTGTTCTGGTAGCAACTCTGGATGGGGTGACACTGGCATTGGTGGTTAACAGCATGAGACCTGGGGCCAGATTGTTTGATTTCCAATTCTGTTACCACCAGCCCAGTGGAGCTACCTTGGGGAATTTACTTAACTTATTTTTGGCTTAATGTCCTCTTCGGTAAAATTGGAATAGTAACAGCAGTAATACTTACTCATGGGAGTTTACCAGGATTAAGTGAGTTAATATATGTAAAGTACTTAGAACACAGTTTGTCACAGAGTAAGACATTAGATATAGACACTTATCTCATTATCATTACAGTCATAGACACATTCAAAATATTTAGAGGAGAGTGTGTGGTTTTTTTTAATTTTTAAAAAAAGTTTTATTTATTTCTGAGAGAGAGAGAGCATGAGCAGTAGAGGGTGAGAGAGAGGTAGACACGGAATCTGAAGCAGGTTCCAGGCTCTGAGCTAGCTGTCAGCCCAGAGCCCAACATGGGGCTCAAACCCACAAACCATGAGATCATGACCTGAGTTGAAGTCAGACGCCTAACCAACTGAGCCACCCAGGTGTCCCTAGAGGAGAGTATGTGGATTTGGTGATTAATTAGTTGGATCGGGGGTAGGATGGTTTTGTACACACGGGGTCAAAGTTAACTGCTAAGACTGTACTGAGAAAATAAGGGCATGATGGCACCTGTTTGTAGAATGATGGAAACTTGGAGGAGGAGCAGGCTTGAGGATCAAGCTCATGAATCCAGTTGGGGATATGTTGGATATGAATTACCTATAAGATATCCAGGAAGATACATTGAGGAGGCAGTGAAATATATATGGTTAGATTTTTTTTTTTTTAAGTGGAATGTAGATTGGAGATCTACTACCAGAGTTAAATTGTAATTTAACTCATAATATTATAAAAGACACAAGAATGAGAGAGAGAGAGAGAGAGACAGACAGACAGACAGACTATAAAGGAAGAAAATAAGTTGGTCTGGGATTTAACCCAAGACTTTTAATGAGAAATGGGATTATATCATTAGAAATAATGTAGATTCTGACACAACTAGCATGGATTTCTTTTTAGAGGTACTTCATGAAGCTTTGAATTATCATTTAGAAGCATTTTATAGGAGAAATGCCTTCAAATCTATGATTTCATTACATAGATTTAATTTCTATTCCTTAGCCACCTATGATTTGAATTGTACTGTTAACCTTTCCACAGAAATGGTACCTAAACATCAAATCGAGATCCTGACTTTGAATACAGGCACAAGAAACTCCCCCAAGGGGCTAGCCTGGGGACTCAGCTTAACTGTGGGTGAGACAGATAACTTCTGTAACTACCCATTTATCACCCATTGAGAGTATTTTGAATGCTTTTTCTAAACAATTACATGTCCTGAAGTTTAAATGAATTGTTGCTACATAATGATCTTTACTTGTACATGCTTTTCTCAGCTGCTGATTATATTGAGAAGGTTCCGTGTTCGCTAATAATACTTTAAATTTATATATTGTGGTAAATTTCTTCTGAAAAACTCAAAGCACTGTGCACGATTTGCCTCAATTATCTGATTCTATACTTGCTCTTGTAACTATTCCTCTCATTCTATTCTCTGACTTTCAGATGCTTGTTATTCTCTTCCCAACTGCAATTTCCTTATGAATCCCTTTGCCTTGAAATTTTCCAAGACTGCTTAACAGGAGTGCCATATTTAGCTTCTAAATGTGTCTAATTCTCCTATACAAGATTGTTCTCTTTTCACTTGGCGTCAAGGGATTAACTCAAAATAACTATCCTTTTGTTACAAAGAAAGAGGAGCCAAACCAAAGAAATTCACTAAAATGGAGGCTTCACAATCAATTTAAAAAGAAAAGTCATAAAACGTCTGAACACTAGCAGCTTCCAAGGATGGCGGTTTTGAGGCCCTCTATTTGCTCTTTGGGAATTCCATTTGGAAGAACTGATTTGATTTATGATGTCACATTGTATGAGAGGGGAGACAGGTTAAGTAACAGCTTCAAATTTAGATTGGAGTCATAGACATTGAAGCTATTATAAGGCTTATTTTTAGTATACACTATTCTGTAACTTTCTTCTTTAGCACCTTATACCATCAATGGGACATTTACCCTATACTTTTGTTTTTTTATACACATTGTTTTTTATACACATGTTTTATCTTCCTTACTAGATTTCAGATATCCTCTTTTAAGACAACTTGTGTTTGTTTGTTTCTCTAATAGCCTGATACAGCCTTTTAAAAAATATCAAATGAATAAATATTAATTATGGAGCAGCAAACCTTTGTTTTTGCTTTACAAAATCAGAATTAATCCAAGTAATCCTAATAAAGAGATCTAGAAAAGGCACCAACATAGTTTATTCCCTAGGCATGACTTTTTAAGCAGGTTAAAAGTAACTTTTTACTTACCACTCCCTCTCCCTTCCACCAAGGGACTCTTGAAATTATAATATGAATGGTTGTTTGGAATGTTTCTCTGCTAGCATTGATGGGCTAATGCTGTTGACAATCAACATAATAATGATTAGTATTTAGTGAGAATTTACTATAACTTAGAGTGTGGAACACAGGAACTCAATAAATATTTGCTGGAAGAATAAATACAAGGTTGTATATTAAGTGCTTTGTAGACATGATCTCATTTAAGCCTCAGGAAATTTACAAAAACCAAACAAAACAAAAACAAAAAAATTCATACCTATTTCTCACATTAGGAAAATAAAGCTCAAAGAGTTTAAGTATATTCTCCAAGGTTACGCTATTAGTGACAGAGATCACTCAATGAGCTGTCTGGTATGACTCTTTCCACAAAATCATACAGTCTCATTCAATCTTACAAAAAGGCAGAGTACTCCCAAGCTTCAAATGCCTTCTCAGTCATAGATCTAGGGAAATTAATAAGAACCTTGTGCTCCATGTTCTCCATGTTACTCTAATCCTATCCTGATCTCTGGAAGCAAACCAGGTGATTTACTGTTCACTTCCATTGGGAACAGAATCAACTAAGGGAGAAAATTAGAAAAGAAACTAAAGCTAATAGAATGAAATCAGACTGAAAGCATGCTAGGCAGTGTAATATATCTTTCCATTCCACTTTATCTACAACAAAATATAAAAGGACCTGTCAGCTAAATCATGAAAATTATTTCCATCATGACTAACCTGTAGAATCTGTCAAGTTCTTTCCTTTGTTTAGGTTATAAGCCACGTGCTGTGACCCAAGACAGCTAGATGGTTTATTATATTTTCTTTTGTCCCTGTTTAAATAAATAATGCTAGTTCTTCCAAAGAGGTACTTGATTTGTTATTCTGGCCTAATCTTTTAGGATATTATTCTCCAAAAGGACCTGGGATTTTATAAAGGTGATTTTCCTGCTCTTTTGTTTGTTTGTTTGAAGTTTCTGGATATACCTTAATATTGCTTAAATTCCCAAAATTATGTGCTTTATGTATGTGTGTGATCTTAACATTGCATATATATTTAATCAAACATTTGTCTTTGTGTTACTAGATTTATAAAATACTCCACTGAACACTTGACTCTTCCAATTGATGGAATAAAAATAAAGCCATAACCTAAAGAATTTGATGCAAAATAATTACTGGACAGTCATTAGTTTTTTCTTTTTCCCAACTAACAGAGAGAGAGGATACTTTCATCCCCAACAAAGTCAAACAAACAAGTTAACTGACAAAAAAAAAAAAAGAGAGAGAGAAAATTGGAGCCCCAACAATGCCAAATTAAAATAATTAATAATAATTTTAGCTGAAAACATACAGTACAATGATACTATATATTCTCAATTTATTATTCATGGTTATTGGTTATGGCTGTTATTATTAATTGCATTGTAGAACCCTTGAAAGTGGGAAGTCTTAGAGGTCATTTATTCCAACTTTTTAATTTTATATGTAAAGAAATTACTAAAGGCAAATGCTAATAATTACATAGAAAACAACTGGTAAAACAAGATTTGAAGTTGTGCTTTGGATGATTGATATTCCTTAAAATATTAAAATTTTACATATTACACACATGTTAACATTATTAGTAATTTGGTTGAGAAAACAGTAACATAATTTGGAATTTCTCTATGAACTCCTCCTATGGTAAGAGAGGTCTCTTGGTAAATGAGATATCATCTTCTTATTGGCCAGTAGGAAACTTTAAGTCTGGAGTCACCCAGTTAGTGTGGCTGTGAACCAAATAAGAAGATGGGAAAATTATATAAAACAGAATTCCTTTAAGGAATTTATAGTTTAGTGGAGATTCACTCTCAAGTCAATCAACAAAGACAGGGACCAGAAGGTAAGTATTGTGGAACAGTATTTGCTAGATTTGAGGAATATTTCCTTGAGAAGGCAATTCTGAAAGCGAGTTTTGAAGTATAAGCAAGAATTTGCTGAATGAAAGAAATAGGAAAAAGTGTTTTTGTTAGAAGGAATAGAGCACATAATGACAAAGGAATATAAACCACTTCTGTGAAATTCTAAATAGTCTGTATGACTATGTGCACCATTGATTTATTTAACAAATATTTTTTGAATAACTGTCATGTGCTTGGTAGGCTTTAGGCTCTTAGATATGGCTGTGTTGAAATCAGATACATTTCCTGTTCACATTCTAGTATAAAGAGGCTCATGATGAACAGATATGGTATGTTAGGTGGTAATACAGTGGAAAAAAAAAAAAAAAAAAGGCAGACAACGGGGGATAGAAAGAACCAAGGCATGAAGTGGGTGCATGAATTGCTATGTCAAAAAGGGTGGTCAGGAAGGCCTCTTGGATAAAGTGACATTATCCAAGAATAAATACCTGAAAGAAATAAGGAAGATAGCAAGTATTTGCTAAGGAGCTGTTGGGACCAGGGAAAGACAAGTACAATGACTCAGAGATAAAAGCATGTGTGGTCTATTTGAGTAACAGCAAGGAAGCCAAGAAGTCCAGAGGTGAATGAGAGAAGGGGTGATGAGTAAGGTGTTGAGTGAATGATGAGGAGGATGGTAAAACATGAGGTGCAGGAGAGAGCAGTGAAGACAGGCTGTGTAGTGTCACACAATCAGTTGTAAAGATTTATGCTTTTAGTCTGAGTGACATGAAGTCTGTCAGGTTTTAAGCAAAAGAGCATTGTAATATGATTATGTTTTAAATGATTGTTCGGGCTGCTCCATTGGGAATAGACAATAGGGGGCAAAGTGGAAAGCGGGTCCACGTCAGAGGCTTTTCAATAGTCCAGAAGAGTGATGATGGTGTGTTTTGGACCATCTACCAACTACCAGGTGGGAACAATGGAGGTATTGAGAAGTGGTTGGGTTCTGGATATATTTTGGAGATAGAATCGACAGGATTTCGTGATCGACTGGACACAGAGTGTGAGGAAGAAAAGTCTAGAGTGATCTTATTATTTTGACTTGAGCAATTAGAAAACTGATGAGGCTGTTTACTGGAATGATGAGAACAGGAGGAACAGGTGTAAGCAGCCAAAGGTGGTGCACAGAAACCAAGCATTTGGTTTGGAATATGCTATTTTTGACATGGACATTAGGGATCCAAGTGAAAATTAAGTTACCACTTAATATTTGAGTCTGCAGTTTTGGGGAGACTTCAAGTCTAGATATTTAAATTTAGAACTCATTAGTCTATAGATGGTATGTATGTCTCTGGGGCATATTCATGTGAAAAGCAGTATAGTTTCACCTGCTATGCAGCCAGATTGGCTCTGAACGTTATCTGTGCAAACTTGAGCAATGAACTTACCTATATTTTAGTTTCTTTCTCTGTGAAATAGAAATGATGACAATTATAAGTTTGTTGGGAAGTTTAATGGTCACTTATAAAGCACTTTTAAAGAGCACTGTCTGGGGGCACCTGGGTGGCTCAGTCAGTGTAGTGTCCAACTTTGGCTCAGGTCATCATCTCGCAGTTCGTGGATTTGAGCCCTGCATCAGGCTCTGTGCTGGCAGCTCAGAACCTCGAGCCTGCTTCAGATTCTGTGTCTCCCTCTCTCTCTGCCCCTCCCCACTCATGTTCTGTCTCTCTCTGTCTCAAAATTAAATAAACTATAAAATAAAAATAAAAAAAATAAAGAGCACTGTCTGGCACAGAATAAATCCTCAGAAATATTAGCTGCATTATTATATGTGGGTGTTATTGCATGAAATGAATATACTGGGGCAATATCTTTTAATATTAAAATGATTTTTATGCAATTTCCTCTAAATAAGGACCTTGTACTTTCTCCATGCCATGTATTAAGAACATGATGCCCAAAACAAATGCATCATTTTTGGGGCCCTGAGATTTTCCTGAGTTCCTTGCAATACCAAGGCCTTGTTCACTAAGCTTTGGTGAAAGAGAAAAGGGATTTTTGCATTCCAAAGCTTCTTTTTATAAATTAAAAATAAAATTCTAGGAGGTCTGAAAATAGAGTCACACTATAAGCCATTTTCAGAGATGATATAGGACTTAAATGGATTAAAGTGCAATAATTGTCTGGCTTCAGGGGATCTACAGTGCCAGCTACATGTAAGGGGAAGGCCTAGTCAACAGGGAAGGTGGCTGAGTGCCTTGGGAGTAATCATCTGGCATTGTTTGTGCCAAGATCAAGGCTGACAATTTATACCAGCTGTAGACACTCCAGTGGATATTCGAGGGACAGAAATCAATCCCCAAATACTAGATGATATGGACCAACAAAGAAGGACAGTTCCAGGATCAAAAGCACCTAGCTCCCTTCCATGATGGTATATCTTCTCCCTTTGTCCAACTTCATTTGGGACTATGAATTATAAGTTACCTTAATATTTCCATGACAGAGACTGGTTTAAACTTGATTACAGTGATTTATTAAATGCTAAGGTTTGTTTTTTTAATCAGTGGGAAGGGAGGTATAAAAGCAAGTGATGCTTTTATTGAGAATAAAGCAAATTTGGTGTATTATAATTGTAATATGTGCATACATGTGTGTGTGTGTGTGTGTGTGTGTTCACTTTACTAGACAAAGCAAGGTGAATAAGAGGAATGTATACAACAATGATGATTTTGGATTATTTTTTGAACCATTAAAAATAAACCATTTGATGGGTTGCTGGTGGTGCAGAGCCTGCTTGGGATTCTCTCTCTCCCTCTCTCTCTGCATGCTTGCCCCTGTCTCTCTCTCCCTTTCTCTCTTTCTCTCACTCCAAAATAGATAAGTAGACTTAAAATAAATAAGCCTTTTGAAAAAGATATCTATATCTCAGATTGCAGAATGAGGGAAAGACTGGAGACAGAAATTGATGTTTGAGATTAGGAGGCCAGTAGAAGTTATAATAGGTATCAATTAAAAAAAAAAAAAAAAAACCTTGGGGCGCCTGGGTGGCTTAGTTGGTTAAGCGTCCGACTTTCGCTTAGGTCATGATCTCGCGGTTCGTTGGTTCGAGCCCTGCGTCGGGCTCTGTGCTGACTGCCGGCTCAGAGCCTGGAGCCTGTTTCAGTCTGTGACTCCCTCTCTCTCTGACCCTCCCCTGCTCGCGCTGTCTCTCTCTCCTAGAAATAAATAAAAAAAAAAAACATAAAAAACAAAACAAAACAAAAAAAAACCTCACAGTAATAGTGCCTCTGATATTTGGGTGGCATATGTTTACCTAGTGTAAATATTTCATTTTACAGCCTCCCTTACTAGTAGAGTGGCTAAAGGAAATGTTAGTGGAAGTAGTGTGTTTAATTTGCGGGGAATATCTTTACATGGAGGATCTGTTCCTCTTCCTCTTTTCTGCTTCTTGGAAAATCGATAATGGCTGGTGCTCTGGCAACCATCTTGTACTAATGAGATGATTTTAGTGGAGGACACCACGCACATCTGAGCAGCAAGATAGGACAAATGCTAGATGACTTACATTTTGAAATATTCTAACATCCCTTGATCCCTTGATGACTGCTTCTATACTTTTTGAACAATTTCTATATTGCTTTAGTCACTCTAAACTTGTGACTTTTTTTTTCTGTTCCTTACAGGCAAACAATCCTAGCTAATACAAATATTTATTAGAGAGCATTAAAAAAAAACACAAAGAAGTATATAAAATAAAATGTAAACCATGCATAATGTCACCATAAAGAACTATCTATTATTATTATATTATTATTATTACTGTTTTTAATTACTTAATTTCAGTCTTCTTCCCTGCACCCTGATATAGCTTTTTTTTTTTTTTTTACCAGCGCTGTGGTCATTACTAATGCCGATTACCAGCATTCATGGTAGGACTTTCTTGCCTTCATGGTAGGATTGTCTTCATGGTAGGATTGCATTTCTTTGCACGCTGTGATTGGGTGAGATTACGTGTCCGGTTCTGGCCAGTAAACTGTGAATAAGAGCGATTTGTGCTGTTTGGGGACCCAAGTATTATATTGTCAATTTAGGTCCTTTTAGAGCTTTCTTTACTTTCTACCCTGGAAACCTAAAATGTCCCGGCTAGTTACAGCTTTGTCAGTCTAGATGACACATGAGCAGGGTCTCCATTTTAACTGTGGTCGACATATAGTGAGGAGAAGAAATAAAAGTTGGTAAGCCACTGAGGTTTGGAGGCTTGTTTGTTATTAAGCATAAACTAGCTATAGACACTAGGATTAGAGTTCTTAAAAAGAACACCAAAAAACCCCTCAAACCTAAATGAATAAGATTGAAATAGATGTAGATACAAATATAGGTAAGAGGAGATTTATTATAGGAATTAGCTCATGTGATTATAAAGGCCAAGAAGCTGCAGGCTTGACCTTCTACAATCTAGAGAACCAGGAAAACTTGTGGTGTAATTCAGTCCAAATCCAAAGGCCTGAGAACTAGGGAAGCTGATGGAGAGAAGGGAGACCTTAAGATTGTGAGAAATAAGCCCACTGCCCCCAATCAAAGGAGGGACACGGAGAGTCAGAGCACAGTGACATGAGGCTTTAATTAATGTTCTTGCAAGAGCTGGTGTCTGATGGACAGGCACACTCCAGGATGTTACAGCAGACAATTTACTGCCTAGCATGAAGTCCTTCCCCTGATTCCTCATTGGCTGAGTACTACAGAGGTTACAGCCTTACCCAGAAGTAGCCTATGCCCATGTAAGGCCAAAAAGTAGTCTGATTGGAACAAATGTGTGTTCCCTGAGGTGATGAAGAGACTTCAGTTCTTTGAGGCATGCTCATGGCAAAAATAAGCCCGTGAAATGCAGAGGGGAACCAGGAAGTGAAGCGTCTAAGGGTTTGGGTCTCCATTGTTGTGGGGGGAATATTTCATAAATATGTCCAATACGTTGTAAACCTATTGTTAACTAGACAGCACAGCTTTTATTTGGTGTTTCCGGTCATCTCACCTACTTCTTACAAGATGGAATAAGTCTTGGTCCAAAGGCCCTAGATCCAGGGGCACCAATGTTTAAGGACAGTAGAGGATGCATATCCCAGCTCAAGCAAAGAGAGCATATTCTCTCTCCCTCCACCTTTTTGTTTTATTCAAGCTCTCAGTGAATTGAATGATGTCCATCTGCATTGGTAAAGGAGACCTTTCTTACTTGGTTTGCCAATTCAAATGCTGATCTGCTAATCTCTTTTGAAGACACCCTCAGAGAGACATCCCAAAATAATATTTTACCAGCTGTTTGGGCATCCCTTAACCCAATCAAGTGGACACATAGAATTAGCCATGACAATGTGTGAAGTGCTAATTGTATAAATTCCGAATCTTCATAAGCATTATTTTACACAACTTACGTCTTTGCTGCTGCATTCTAGCAAGGTCTTTGGTTCCTCAGTTGCACCATGTGGCTTCCTGTAGCATTGCTCTCCGGTACACTATTGAATGGGCCCTAAAATCCCCCCATCCCCCACCAGGTAGGTCCATTGATCCTTGAGATCCCAATTTAAACATCATTTACTTATCAAACCTTTCTCTCAACTCAAGGTCCTGGGTGCCTTTAATAGTCTCTCTTGATACCCATACTTCTGATTAGTTGTTATTACCATGGTATTAAATTACTCATTAAGCAATTAAGTGTTTAACTCTTTATCTTGCACTAAAATAAAAACTTTATGAGGGCAGGGACTCTATGCTTTGCTTACTACTTTATCCCTGACTTTTAGAACAGAGAATGAACACTGGAGTTTAAAACAGAAGTATCTTTCATCAAAGCCAAGGTTACTAAACATTTTCCATTTTAGAAAAACTTTGTCTCTTCTTTTTCTTTTTTTTGAATTTCTCAATTATAATATCTTTTTAAAATTTGGAGTAAAGTTGCCTTTTAATAAAAGCTAAATTTATTCAGTTTGGAATAAATAAGAATGATGTGTAAGGAAAGAGGATATTAAAAACAAGTTTCATATTTACCTGAAGAAAAATGATAATAAACATGATAGTAGTTCTGTAATATCAATTTTATTAGTAGATACTGGGAATGAGATGGTGTTGATTTTGGAAACCAAGGATGGTTTGCTTTCAAAGAGTAGCCAATAAACTTTTAGGTAAATGAAAACCTGAATCACATATATAGTATTGACATGTTATATGAAAGAACACTTTATTATTTTAGATGTTCTGCAGACACAATCTTCAGATCTTATGAGAAGTATCTCATTTTTGCAAACCACAATCAGAATTTTAAAATAGCAAACACCACAAAGATAGAGTGGCCAGAGAATTTGTTCTAGCTTTATAAATTTCTGTTGGAATTGGTAGGTGTTTTCCAATGCTTACAGGGCTTTTAAAAAATTATATTTTTAGCTTCAAGGCAGATGACAGTAACTTAACTTTCACCTCTTTGGCCGGGACGATGTCATATATTTATGTCTCGTTCCAAGGGTAGCATGGAGGTTAGTGTTTTTAATGAAATATTTTGCCATATAGAATAAAACTGAACTTGTGGATTGATAAGGAGGAGGAAGTAGTCATTGGGTGGACAATTATCTATGTTTGTTGCAATATCTTTTAATACTAAATGATAATTTTAATAACAATAGCAAACAATGATAATACCTGTCATAAGTGTTTTATTGTTTTATTATTAAACCATTGAATCTGTATAACAGATTAATGAAGATGTATTATTATTTATTGACCTCTTTTACAGATGAGGAAGTAGACTGATGGAATGATTAAGTAATTTGTTTCATGTCACACAGCTATAGGTGCTATAGTCATACCAGGTTTTGAATCTAGCAGCGTGGTTCTGGATTGTGATGTTAACCATTCCACTAAAAAAGTATAAAAGTGTGTGAAGATATGTCTTAAAGAACATGCATGTACATTTGTATATTTTAGGGCTAAATATTAGGCTTCAGCTAGTGTCAAGCATGCAGAGTTCATTGGAAAAAATCATTGTAAGTTTTTATTTAACTTTGACTCTTTTAAAATCTCTTTTAAACTACTTTGAAGAACAGTTTAAGCGAAATAATTAATAGAATTAAAGTGTACATGGAATAGAACAGAACAGAATAGGTGATATACACAGATACAATATGGATGCAATGAAAAGCAAAGCTTTCTCTTATCCGGTACTCAAAGTCTCTAGTCTCTCTTCCCAGAGGCAATTACTCTTCTGTCGGAGACTGTTGTTATCCACCAGTATCCAAAAGTTGCCTTCTTGCTTTCTGTAACTGACCATCTAAATTTTACCTGGCTACATGGAAGCTTGACACGGCGCTATTCTTTCTGGCCTTCTTAGCTTGTAGCTAGAAGTGGACGTTTGACTAAACCTCAGCCAATGGGAAATTAGTTATGTGATGTGATGTGTGTAAATTCAGAATTATCTTTTTAAAAAAGGAATGTGATTTATATTCTGTTTTCTCTCCTACCGTGGGCTATCATGTGACTGAAGTGGTGGTGATCTACCTCAGTTATGCAGACCAGTGACAGAACAAATGGGATTGTCCCCGGTTTAGAGCAGAATTTACCTTTCTCTTATTCTACAGCTCAATTCTAGACCGTTATTGAAGAGAGAAGTGAATTTTTTCCCTGTTTCAGTTAATGCACAGACGAAATTGCTGTAACAAAAGGTCACCAAAAGAACTTTTCTTCATCTTTAATTCCTAAAATTATTTCTCAGTTCATTTGACAATGACTAATGATAATATATAAATACATGTTCTAGCTTCATAACTATCTTTATATTTTGTAAGCCTTAAATTTCCAGCAGAAAACTTTGTTGATCAAATTTCTCATATGTCAACACTCTTCGCCAAAGGATAAGGTTTATTTTAACAGGTTCTTTTCTTAAAGATAACATGTAAAGAAGCAAAAATGAATAAATGATTCTGCTTTTCTGGACGAAGTTCTGCCTTTAACATTTTTAGAGGTGGGTGTTATAACGTAGACTCTTAAAATGGATTGGACACTGTTTTTTAAACCTTTGTACATGGAACAATCTAAGGTTCTTATATTTTCAAAGTGAAGAGAGCACATTGGCTTTGTGGTGTGTGTGTGTGTGTGTGTGTGTGTGTGTATGACTTTTTGTAGATGCTTCAATATTATGTGACCAAAACACAACAAATGCCACCAGCACTGAGAACATTTTTTCCTTTCAATCGGTTTTATTATTATAGTTCTAGAGATTATTTTTTTTAGTTCAAATGAGTTTCATAACAGTAAATTGACAAAGTTTGAATTGGCTAGACCCACAGTTGTTACAAAACTCATGTCCAAGCCCATTGATCCCACTCTCTCTTAGTTCTCACCTTTCTTTGCTGAGAGGGCCAAAGCATTTTTCTTAATCTTTGACATCCTGCATAAATTCCCTAGGAAACAAGGAAGAATTAAAAGACAGGGATCAAAATATGTTCAATGTATTTTTGTACACTATTTTATTTCTTTCATCTCTGTTTCTTTAAAGTTTTCATTACATGAGTTAGTGTTTATTTTTGTAGCGGTTGCAATTGCTTTTCATATAGAGCCAAACACCTTGTAGAAAAGAAAAATGTAGTTCAAGGTCAGTGCAGGATTATAAAGACTCATTAGAGAAACCATAAGGAAAAACAAGAATCTAAAGGCACATGTCTGTTTCATCCCAGTGCAGAGGATGGAAATCTCTTTTTGTTTCTCCCTGAGTACAGCGGGGTTTTTGTTGCTTATAATTTACTAAAATTGGTTGGCAAGGCTGGTTGAAAAAGTAAATTCTTTTTATTTTTTAACTTTTCTATGAGTTCATATTTAGTAGGGACTAAAATATGTGTATTTGATAGGAATAACAGTGAATATTACATAGCTCCAGATTATGATGTATGGAACTGACTCATTTTTTACATCCACTGATACTGTTAGTAGTTGAATATGTAAAGTTGAGGGAGTGAAGTCCATAGCACTGAAGCTTCTAAAGCAGATGTCAGCCCCAAATTTTCGTGAGTTATTATAAATGTGTTTAAGAAAAGAAGTTTTAAAAAAGATCTCAACCATCTTTCTTAATATATTTTGGCTCCAAGTATGAGAATTTCTGGGTGAGCTTTCAGCTTTCTTAATGGTCTTTTCCCCTCTTATTACCACGGGGCGGGGGTGGGTGGGCTGTGAGCCTATTATTTATGAATTTAGCCTTCACCTGATTTGCACTACAGTCAGGAGGATAGTATCTTTACTCAGAGGTTTAATTTCACAGAGTAAGGAGAAGTTGACCTGCCTCTTTCACTGTATCTACCATCTGCCTTTCTCTGCCTTCCTCCCTGTGGCCAGTGTCACCACTGCCACCAGGCCTCACAGCACCTTTTGAGATCTTAAGTGAGTTTCAGAGAGCTATTTGCTTATAACCCCAACATCAGCAATAGTGTTCTTTAGGTGTGAACATTTTAAGTGTTTATTTATTTATTTTTGAGATAGAGAGCATTAGTGGGGATAAGGAGAGAGAGAGAGGGAGAGAAGGAGAATCCCAAGCAGGCTCCGCACTATCAGCACAGAGCCTGACACAGGGCTTGAACTCATGAACTGTGAAATCACGACCGGGGCCGAAATCAAGAGTCGGATTCTTAATCGACTGAGGCACCCCTGGTACCCAAGCATGCCTGGGAGTGAACATTTTAAAGTTGTGCTCTGTAGTTTTGGTGTTTTAAAATATTTTTCTGTAGATTTTTTTAGTATTTATCTCTTAGCAATATTGATGGACATTCACTTCTCTCTCCCTCCCCTCAGTTTTTCATATCATTCCCTTCTCTTCTTTTGTAATTTATCTGTAATTTATCTTTAACTATAGTGCCTTCATTTCTTAGTACTTCTCAGTAGGGGTTTTATTGGTAGTTTGTGTGAACAATGCTTTATTGAAATGAAGAATGTTTCTTCTCTGTTTTTAAATACAGTAACCCTGGCTCTCACTCATTAAATCCTGTAGCACTTTCTGGCCACTGTGAAAAGCAGACATTTCCTTACCTTTTGCATACCTTCTAGGGAAGTAGTACCATCCCTTGTTGAGAATCACTGATGGACCGAAGCTCCACTAGGACACTGGTGGTGATATATGTACTTCTGCTAACCAATTTTTAATGTCCACTCAGTGGCTGGCACTGTGCTGGGTTTGGAAACATATTCAAGTCATGACGTGCATGCAAGACAATTAGTGGATAAGGTGGGGTCCAGATTTATTTACACTCTAATTTTCACATGGAATCAATATATAGTTTCTTCATATTTCTTGCAATTGTTCTGATTTTTTTTTTACAGAGCTATAATCTACCGGGTAACAGAGATAGAATTCAGTCTCATTCTGCGATCTCACTGTAATCCAACAATGTCATTGCCTTTCTGTGTAACCCACCCTCTTCTTGGATACCTCAGGAAAAGGCCTCAGTCTTTCAGATTTGCTCCATTGCTAGGATGTGTTGGATATTTAGGGAGAGGGAGGCTGATGGCATCCTCGCTGGCAGCAGAGAAGATAGAGCCCTCCTATCATCTTGTTGTTCTTTAGATATTCATCACAGGTGTGATTTGCTCCCGGGACTGATGCCTGCTGTCCTGAAACTAGCTGTTTCCAGTTGTCTGGATAAACGTATGGCTTTCCCTGTAGAGCTCAGGGTTCTGGCACCATTGGTCTTTGAGTTTGAAGTCCCCACCAGAGACAGCTTCTTTCTCCTGGGTCCAGGGTGTTTTCTTAAAACTTCCTATCTTTTCCCCACATATCCCAAGACTTCTTGGTCTCTTACACATAGGCCATTGAAATCCACAAGGAAGGCTTCAACTTTATCTGTCTACCTGCCTTGTAATACCTACTCAGCTCTGACGCCTGGGTGCTGAATTGTAAATGTCAGCCCGCACGCTTCTAGAGGCTTCCTCCGTCCTTGCTACTGCACCACCGCCTGAATGTTCTTGGCCACCACTGTACTTACGGTGGAGTTTCTAAATTTTACCCCCCTCCCACATCTAACTCCATGTTCCCTGGGACTGCAAAAGATTGGAATTTTCTTCCTTCCTGTTCCTCTCTGGACTACCCTTACATAAACTGAGAAGTGTGCCAAACATCTGTTTCAGTAATACCAGGATTTCAAACATGTTTCTTGTTGCAAAATCCTATTTTAAGAGCAAACCCAGCTGAATATTAACAATTTCTTTCTATTTTTGTTCCTCTTATTAATTTTGTTAAACACATCTCTGAACAGATGGGCTACCTTTGGCTTTCGGGGGAGAAACTTATAGTAGAGAAATGCATATATATGCAAATGTACATATGGAAACATATATAGAGAAAAATACACTGATTTTTTATTATTAACATATGTGTGTTCATAGTTATGTATATAGTGAACAAGATCATGTGAGGTCTGCTAGTGTTATCTGTGGGTGCTATGGAAAATGTGGAAATTGAATTAAATCTGACACATAGATACTATGAATGTAAATAAAAAGGTGGAATGTGGCATGTGAGGGCCACATGTTTAGGGAATATTTCTAAGAACATGATATATAATTTTAAACCATATGAAGAGTGACTATTTATATAAAGGGGTATGAAGGAACAGAACTCTTACAGGGACTCATTTTCTTCCTTTCTAAAATGGCATAGAAAATTTCTACAAACATGTAAAAATAAGAAATACAAGATGTTAAACTAAGGTGGTAGTTATTTTACTATTGTTTCTAATGCATTTTTTTCCCTAATTAATCAGTGATTCTGTTGTCTGCTAGTGCTGACTAGGGGAGGTGTGGAAGTAGGTGCCAAAAGGTTTGAAAGGTTTTTTTAAGGGAAGAAAAGTTAAAATTGGAAAAAAACAATCTCCAGATAACTTGCTCTTCCCCTCTGCAAATTGGAAAAAGATCATCTTATTCAGTTTTAAGAGCAGAAAGCCTCTCTAGAGCTCATGAAAAACTAGGGTTTCTGGAAAATACATTGAGAGCCATCATACACTGCAAAGTCTCTTCTCAGTAATTGCTTATTTTAAATTTAAAGCATTGTTTTTTTTTCTTCCCACTTAATTTTGTACTAGTCCTGTAAAGTAATGTTTATTTTTAGCCTTTGGTTTAGATGTGAATTGTGTCGGGAAATATAGTTTTTCTCAAGAATTTTCCATATGTATGTTTGTTATATATCTGTTTATGATGTAAAGTAATTTATATTTTCAAGGCTGTTTTCACCTCCCCAATTTTTCCTCTATTGGCTTAAGTGTAAGTTTAAGTGTAAGAAGATGTGTGTGATAGAAAGAATAATATCCTCCCAAAGATGCCTACTTCTTAAACCCCAGAACCCATGTACATGGAAAGAGGGAATTAAAGTTACTAATCAGCTGACCTTGAACTGGGGAGATTATTTTAGATTATATGGGTGGTCCTGAGGTAATCAGGGGAGTCCCAGTCAGTGATGCGAAGTGAGAAAGATTTGACCAGGAATTGCTGGCTTGGAAGTAGGGTACAAGCTAAGGAATGTGGAACCTCTGGAAGTTGAAAAAGCAAGAAAATGGGTTATTTCCTAGAACTTTCTAGAAGGAAAACAGTCCTGTCAAAACCTTGGTTTTACCACAGCAGGATCCATTTCCAATTTCTTACTTCCGGAACTGTAAGATGATAAATTTGTGTGCTTTTAAGCAACTGAGTTTTTGAAATTTGTTATAGCACCAATAGAACCTAGTAGAGTGTGTTATTCAAGTGAGAGTGTTTGTCTTATGTAGGTATCTGAAATCGAGTTGCAATTATTCCTTTTAGTTGAGTAACTTTGAGCAAGTTACAACACTTCTGCAGTGACACATATGTACATCTCTATTTATATTTAATCTTTCAGGATGTAAAAGTAAATAAAATATATGCTCGTCCTAAGATCTAAAACATATATTAAATACTTAATATGAGCTGCTCTTTTATAGACTTGAAATCATATTTATTAGAAAAAATAAAGTCTCAATTTTTTAAAAAATGTATATTTATTTATTTTTAGAGACAGAGAGAGAGTGTGTGTGTGCAAGCTGCACAAGCACCAATAGGGGCAGGGCAGAGAAAGGGGGAGAATCCCAACTAGGATCTGCATTGACAGCAGGGCTCAATCCCACGAACTGTGAGTGACCTGAGCTAAAATCAAGGGTCAGAGGTCCAACCAGCTGAGTCACCCAGGTGCCCCTAAAGTCTCAATATTTAAGCAGTTTATATTCAAATCCAGGAGACAGACATTAGAATAAACAAATTAAAGTAGAAGATGATATTATTATTATAGAAATGACAGCAAATTCTCAGGGAATGCTAAGGAATATACAAAACAATCACTGGAGGGATTAGATCTTGAGAGATGATAAAGATTTAAAAAAATTTTTTTAATGTTGTATTTCTTTCTTTTTAAAAAAATTTTTAATGTTTTATTTGTTTCAGAGAGAGAGAGAGCAAGCAGGGGAGGGTCAGAGAGAGAGGGAGACACAGAATCTGAAGCAGACTCCAGGCTCTGAGCTGTTGGCACAAAGTCCAATGTGGGGCTTGAACCCACAAACCATGAGGTCATGTCCTGAGCCAAAGTCGGACACCCAACCGACTGAGCCATCCATGCACCCCAAGAGAGATGATAAAGATTTTGCATGGTGAATGTTATATCTGGAATATCATCACTTGTTCTTCAGGTATAGATTTGGTTTGACATATATTTTTAAATGATGTTAAGGAAATATTCATGTATTCCCTTAAATTATTTTTAAACAATCAGGAATCCTTTTTAATTTTACCAAATATATTTTTGGTATATGTTGAATTAAGTAAAGATTGTTTATTCTTTGAGCATTGCAATTCTGGGGTGAAACAGTGCAATTTACAAATTGCAACCAAATATATTTACAAACAAATACATTACTGAATTCTGCTTGTAAAGTTTTATTTTTTTTCTTTTAAAACACTACTGAGGTATATTTTACATTTCAGTAAACTATATCTATTTTAAGTATAAATTTTGACCAGTCTAGTTAAAGGATTATCAATTTTATTGATCTTTTTGAAGAACCAGCTTCAGGTGTCATTGATTTTTCTCGATTATTTGCCCATTTTCTATTACATTGATTTTAGCTCTGATCTTTTTCTCTTCTTTATTTTTAAAGTACAATTGACATACAGTATTTTATTAATGTCAGGTATACAACATAGTGATTTGACAATTATACACATTACAAAATGTCCACCACAATAAATGAATAAAAATAGTCGCCATCTGTCATCTACAATATTATTGACTATATTCTCTATGCTGTACTTTTCATCCCTGTGAATTCTTTATCTTATAACTTGAAATTTCTACCTCTTAATCCTCTTCACCTATTTCACCTATGCCCTGACTCCCCCTCCCCTTTGTCAACCACCAATTTGTTCTCTGTTTTTATGAGTCTGTTTCTGTTCTTTGTTTTTTTAGAGCTCACATATAAGTGAAATCACATAGTGATTTGTCACACTTATCTCACTTAACATAATACTTTCTAGGTCTACCCATGTTGTCAGGAATGGTATAATATCATTCTTTTTATGACTGCATAATATTCCATTATGTGTGTGTGTGTGTGTGTGTGTGTGTGTGTGTGTGTGTATGTATCACATCTTTGTCATTCATCTCTCTGTGGACACATAGATTATATATCTTGGTTATTGTAAACAAGGCTGCAATAAACACAGCAGTGTGTATATCTTTTCAAATTAGTGTTTGGAGTGAGTGGATCATAGGGTATTTCTATTTTTAATTTTTTTGAGGAACCTCTGTACTGTTTTCCTTAGTGGCTACACCAATTTATATTCCCACCAAAAGACTCCAAGGGTTTTTTCTCCATTCAACCCTGATCTTTATTACTTCCTTCCTTCTACTTATTAAGGACCTATTATTCTCTTAATTTTCTAGCTTCCTAGGTAATTTATTTTAGATCTTTCTTTCCAAAACAAACATTTATAACCATAAAAGCACCTTTAAAAACTGCTTTAGCTACATTTTACTGATTTTGATACCTTGTCTTTTCATTAACATTTACTTGAAAATATTTTATAATTTCCATCATGGTTTCTTTGTTAACCAAGGTTTATTGTCAAGTGTGTTGTTTAACTTACAGACACTGGGGATTTTCCAAGTACTTTTGTTCCTCAGTATTTATTTTAAAATTTATATACAGTAAAATTCACTCTATGAGTGAATTCATGAGTGAACTCTATGAGTTCAATGAGTTTTAATTATTACTTGGAGCTGTCTAAGCACCACCATGAAGCTACAGAACAATTTCCTTACCCTCCCCAAATTCCTTTCTGCTTACCCTTTATAGTACTTCTATCTCTCCACTTCTATCCCTTTTCTCTGTGGGTATAACTTTCTCATTTTGAGAATTCAAGATGGATTATTGCCTTAGTTATCTGCTAGTTATGATATTTCTACTTTCTTCAAAGACTTGGTTACCAAGATGAGCAAATACCTCAACTGTAATTTTAGTATCATAGCATTCTAGTTTCCAGCCTTACCTTTGTTTCACTATTTTCTCTGTCATCTCCAGTTGCCAGTTGAGTGATTTTAGACACAATTTTTGTTATTATATATTTTAGTTCCAAAATTTCCATTTGGTTCTTTTTTTTTATATTTTTAAATTCTATGATAAGACACTATTTCTATTCATTTCAAGACTGTTTATCCTTATTAATTAGAGCATGGTTATAATAACTGTTTTAAAGTTTAAAGTCTTTAATTAAATCTGTTTTGTCTCAGGGTTAGTATGTGTGTATTCTCCTTTGACAGACATTATTTCCTTATTTTTTTGTATTTTGAATAATTTTGGATTGGATTCTGTACATTTTGAGGGTTTTTTTTTATATGAATCTGGATCTTGTTTAACTACTATGGAGATTATAGACTGTTTTTATTTTTGTTTTAGCATACAATTGATCCAGTTAGATTCAGGATTCAAGTTCTTATCTTTCTTCTTTCTATAAACTGTTGGAAAAATGTCAGTTTATTTTTAAAAGTCTTTTCAGTGCTATTGGATCTTTTCCACATGTTTGCTATCTAGTAGCTTGTCTTGGATCTGGGAAATGTTTCATCCTGAAGTTAAGATCTGAAGACTTTGGTGTGTTGCTTTGGGTCAGATGCAACCATGTGCAGCTCATGGCTAACCCCTAGAGTTCATATATAACTTTACAGGGTCACTTTCTTGAGGTTTTTCTCTGCCTAGTGTCCCCAACATCTTCTGCCTCCCAGGCACTCCTTTCCCTGGTCTTTTGGCTAAAAAGTCATGGCTTTAGTTGACCTGCTTTGTTACAGATTTCTTGAAGTTGCATTTCTGAGACCATGAGGAAAGACGTTAAAGGGGAAAAAGCAATGGGGATTTTTCACATGTTCTTGAGACCACAGTTCAGCTGATCTAAGAAAGTTTCCACTCTTCGTGGTTGTGGGTGCTTGTCTAGAAACACTGCCATTATTGTCACCACTGCCATGGGATTGGCTGGGCTGGAAATGAGGAGGGAATAAAGAAAATATCTATAGGGTTTCTTACCCTTTTCCCACCTTTTAGAGTCCTTTATTTCCTGTATTTGGACAAAAAAATATAGGGCTTCTCTTGAGACTCTGTCTGTCTATACCTGGTGTGCATTTCCAGCTTTAGTGCTGTGTTTGAGTTCAGGCTTGGAGATACTTGAGAAGGGAAAAACTCACTTCTGGTTCACTAACACTTGCAGCTCTGGTTTCCTTTCCTAATATACTTGCTACCATTTGCCTTACCGGCTCTTGACATAGATGTTCCATGAACCATCTCCTGGGTTTTAGTTGTATTCAAGGTCATTACAAGGGTAGAGAGTGGTTCATTTTCACTGGAACTGGAATCTGGAATCATTCTTAAGAACAATGAAGGATGTCAATGATAAAGAAGAGAGACAATAAAATAATACAAAAAATGAAAAGGAGCTGGAGATGCTAGTAACATAATGAAGAAAATAATAAGTATGGAAATGAAAATCATTATCACAAGATATAATTCTTTCTATAAATAGATTAAATTTGGCATCTGCAAGTAACTAGGGTTAAAGGATTGATAAAGGGGCTAACGAACATTGAAGAGCTTGACAGACACTATGTGGTAGCTGTAGCTTATATACTAGTTTGAATTCTTATTATTGGTGTTGGGAAGGAATGGAGGCAAGAAATCAGAACAGTGAAATCAGAATTTTTTTTATTAAAATGCTTCCATCTTGATCTACTGTCTGGTGAGATCTAGGGAAAGATTGGTTATAGAAAGGAAATATCGAATGGGATTTTGAAGACAGTCTTATTCTATTGATAAAGTATTGAGAAATAGTAAAAGTAGATTTAAAACTTAGAAATGAATACAGATATTTGGCCACTGAATAAATGACTTACAATATCAGAGAATGTTTATTTAGTTGTGGTTGCAGAAGGTAGAGTTAGAGATAGCAATTTGCTTTAATTCAGATTAGCAGAAACCTTGAATTTAATTTGATTCCTTAAGTACCAATAGAGTTGATGCATATTTTTTAAAAAATACAATAAGAAATCCATAGCTTCATTCATCTTGGCCATTGTTTCTTTACCTTAGGCACAAGAGAGCATTTACAGTCATGCTGGAGGGCTAAGACTAAGCACAATAAAGGGTGTTTTGTACCTTTATAATATTATCAAAATTAGAATGCAATTTATCATTTATTAATTGTAGACAAAATGAATTCTGTTTTGAGTAATCATGGTGTTTCTGTTTTTGGTATTTTATTATTGCTCCTAGGATTTTATTCCTTTTTTTTTTTAGACTTTAAATCTAGACCTTCTTTTCCTATGCATTTCATTTAACTTTGACCCATGTCTACTGAACTCATTTAACTAAGTCCACATAGCTTTTAGCAGTCTTCTTTCTTTTTCCAGATGGTTATTTCCTAAGCACTATATCTATTTTGCTTTTTCAATCCTTTGATTCTCTTTGGAATCATGCTCAATCTAGCCTTCTCGCTCCCAGCTTTCCTGGCAAACTGTCTCATGTTTCTCAGGGATAAAATAAATCATAGGATCATATTAATTGCCAAACATTTACCTCTGGATGAATGACATAATGACACTTTTAAGACTCTCGGATTTGCCAAATGTTCAATGTAAAATCATCCAACAGTCAGAAAGGGAAATCATCTTTAGGGAGAATTCTATATGTGTGTATAATATTTATAGAGTCTGATAATGTTTTACTCAAATATATGCATTGTATTAATGTATTGGTAAAAACTAAGGTATAAACTTCAATTCTCGTGAGATAATAAGAGAATGACATAACAAAATAGAAAGGAAGTACATTGACCTGGGTGTCCAATGTTTGCTTCCCCTAAGAATCAATGATCATTTCTCAGAATTAATTTCTTTCTAATTGTTTCTTCTAATGTATTAGGTTGGCATTGCTTGTGTGTCTTCCACACACAGATTAGAAATGGCTGGGGTGCCTGGGTGGCTCAGTCAGTTAACCATCCGACTTCGGCTCAGGTCATGATCTCATAGCTTGTGGGTTCAAGCCCCGCATTGGGCTCAGAGCCTGAAACATCCTTCTAATTCTGTGTCTCCCACTCTCTGACCTTCTCCCACTGGCGACCTCTCTGTTTCAAAAATAAATAAAACATAAAAAAAAGAAATGGCCAACTATCACAATTCCAATAGACTTCAATTTCAGTGTTCTATACTGAGCAATAATGAGCTAATATGATCTGTGATGATTCACAAATCACTGGGAGGCAGAGGAGGGTGTTTTAGTATGGTTTGAATTTTCTTTAATGTAAAAATAATACTGAACACTGAACACATACATATACACCCCCACCCCCCACACACAGTTTTTCTTTCCCAGGCTCACAATTTAATTTAAGGACTTAAAGAAATATTGGGAGTTAAACCATTACCTGACATAACTAGTTTTAATTACCAATCAATAAATTGGTTTGTCCAGCCCCCCTAAAAAAATCAAAAAAAAACAGATACATAGGAGTGTAGGAACTAAGACACATGTTGCCTTGGTTCAAATTCTAACTCTGTTATGAATTACTTCAATGTGTAATTTAATAAAGTAAGTTACATCATCTCCCTTGGTCTCTTTTTACATGTTTAAAATGAGTTTGCATTAGATAATTTCTCCAGTTATTTACATCTCCAGTATTCTATAATTCTGTAAAACATGTTATCAAATGTTTGAGGGGATTTTTATAAAATGTCTTTTTCTGGATACAGGTGTACATTCAGTTTTTATTTTGTACTCCTATGTAATTTTGTATTCATATTGATGAAGTACTTTTATACTCAGGAAAATATGTTTACTAGCCAGTAGCTGGGATGCAACGATCTTCGGAATAAGCTCAGTGAAGTCATGGCTACCCTTAATATTATTTTATAAAATGGATTGGAAGTATAGACAAATTAGAAATCAATTTCAATATTTCAGGTAGAAGTAATTGAAGACATTGTAGCTACTGACCCAAGTAGGAAGGGATAGATGTGAAGATATGTGAAGAAGACTCACTAATTTCTTTATTTAAGCCACAAGTGTATACTTTAAGAGGAATTGATATTTAAAGAGAAGCACATTTCTGATTTAAAGTTATTAGCATATCTTATGTTAATATGTTGAACAAAACCTATATGTTGATATTTAAGTTCTCATTGAGTATTGATTTAAATTTATGTAGAAATCAATATCAGATTTCTTGTAGTTCTTATAATTATCACTGGTACTGTGGTTTTTCTATGAGGTGGTTTCCCTTCCCTTGGACAGTTTGAAAATTTGTTGGGATGACATTCATTGTTCTAATAATTGGAGGCGGTACTACTGGCATTTAATGGGTGGCACTGGGGATGCCAGATGCCTTTAATGCTCAAGAGATGTAAACAATAAATTGTACTCTTTCCTTCACAACTTTCATATATTCCACACAACAGTAATTTACATGAAACACCTGTTTATAATTTTTGAACCGAGAAACAAACTCCAGAACAATTTTGCATAGTTTAAACATAAGTGATTTTCCAGGAATGCTAGTATTGTGAAAATTGGAAAAGGCTGTACTTTGTTTTGCTCTTTACCTAGAGTTTATTAATCGCTTTAGAGAAGCGTGTTACTCTCTACAGTGATGCTCATGATATTACAACACACCTGACTGAGTCAGTCAGCACCTGTAATTGTCACATTCCTAGTGATTTGACACATTCTACACATATGTTCAAGCATTCTACTGGTGTAGCCCAAACATTTGTATTGAAATACATAATATTTTTAAATACATTACTTTATATCACAATTATATTGTTCTTTTTTAAAAAAAGTTATGAGTAGGTACATTGCTTTATCTATGAATTTCATTTTAGGAAGGTAAAAGTAAGTTCAATGCTTATATAAAGGGGCATCGAGTCTGATAAGGTTGAGAACCAAAGCCTTAAGGTTTAGAAAAACTTCATGGCATTTTAGTGGTTAAAGAAAAATTAGAATTCAACCTACATAGTGGATAGACCACTTCAGGGTTCAAAGACTTGAGTTCTAATACCAGTTCTGACCTGAGTCAGATTACTTCTGCAAATTGTAGTTTGCTTATATGTAAATTTTAAAAGTTAATATGACTTACAGTGGAGGGAATAGACTTTTTCTGTGTTGCTCTTAAGTCAAAATAAGTAGCTAGAAAATACAGGGAAATGGAATATTAATTAGCATGTAGATGAACTCAAATAATTAGAGCTATGCAAACATGGAATTGACATGCATTTAAGGTATTTCAACCTATGTCTGGTTACCTATCTGCTGTGGCTGGTATGTTGGGAAGAGGGAAAATTTGGTAAAAGCTTCTCAACCAGAGATGCAGGTCAAAGTCATTAACAGAGCTTTTGTAAATCAGGGATTTATAATGGATGTGGTGACATATAGATATTTCTAGAGTTCTGTGTATGATTCTGGTGCCCATTCCAGATTAAAAACAAAGGAGTTAGGTTACCTCTTGTATTTTCTCCAGTTACACATTTTTTTCTTACTACTGTATAAAGAGTTATCTCTAATTTAGAAATCTTGTTTTAGAGACAGCTAAATTATATCTCACTAAGTGGTATTTAATTCCTATATCTCATGCTAATTGCCAGACCTAGAAGAATCTTAGAAGATTTAGAATTATTTTAGAAAGTTAGAAGATTTAGAAGGTGTTATAGTCTGGGTTAAAAGTAGGAATTCACTTAAATGACCAATAACCTAAAAGAAAAGTTGGAGTTCCATTATTTAGCGTTGCTCTTTGATTTCACCATCTGTTCTATAAACCAGTCTTTCAAATCATTGTAGCCATCCAGGATTGGATGAATCCTGGTTCATAATTCCATGTCTATAATTCCATGATACCAAGTCTCTGAAGCTGTTGCCTACTCTTTATTAAGCATGTCCTAGTCTTATTTAAAAATTTTTTAAAAAGTGAAATGAAGTTATGCATGGATTACTAGCCCTGGGTACCAACAAGGTCACATTAACAATATTGCTTGAATCTTATTAGCCACTGTTTGTGTAATAATAGGAGTTCAGTCCCCACTTCAGAGCTCTAAGTTCTCCCAAATACTTTGGGTATCCATAGAGCATGACAACATTCTGCAAAGTGAACCTGAGCCGTTGTTCACCCCTGAACGACTTCTCCCTGAACTGTTAATCCCTGTTGCTCACTTTGGCTCATTGTGCCTGCTACCATCTTCACATAGGACATTTATTTGTGGTTGGGAGGTGGAGACATTCTTCGGTATCCTCTGGCAGTTTGGTTCCTTTGGATATGCATCCTTTCTGTGAGACTTTACTGTGTTATCAGAGTCAGCTGTGGATGCAGCCACATCATTCATACAGGAGGTTTTTCAGCCTTCTGGTAAAACAAAGTATGCATGGGTAGAGCAGTACTACTTAACCATCACTCAGCAGGAATAGTCACATCTGAGTCCTGCCTTGAGCCAGGACTATCCTACACTAGCTCATGTATTTGACCTACCCCGTGAAGTGGGGAAAAAAATGAAGGAAAGGATAGAATAACTGAATTTTAGACCAGATTTTGTGACTAACTTTGTAACCTTAAACCTTTTCATTTATGTGACCTTAGTTTCTTCATCTTCAAGATATCAAAGATCCGGGGTAGATTATCTGTAAGTGCCTTCCAGATCTAAGAGAGCATCATTTTAGGCATAGGCTCACTGACAGAAGAAATTTCTTAGTATTTTTCTCAGTGTCCTCATCCCTAGCTAGCACAGTGTTTGTGTGTTTCAGGACCTTGCATGATAGAGCGATCAAAGTTCTGAACTGTCAGTCCAGAGACTTCAGTTTCAGCTCCAGCCCCTGGTCCCAGTGAGTTCTGTAACTACAGAAAGATCATTCACTTAATTTGTTTACCTTACAAGAGTGCTCTTGAAGGTGCTTTACATCTGTAGGGAGTTGGGGAAGGTTAAGCTATTGGCTGTATTATTTATATGACAATATGAGAAGATATCTCTTGAATTTTTTTGTTTGTTTTTTTGTTTAGATTCTTACCTTGTCAAAGGATATCTCCAGAGGAGATTTGCTCAGGTATCAAATCTCCACTATTTATCATTGGTGTGAAATCTTCTTTCACTGAGTGGGAGAAGGGCAATTTAAAATTCTCTGTGTGAATTATGTTTACTTAGCAAGGCTTTGCATTTTTTTTCCCCTGCTTGTTTTTCCCATGTCTATCTATGATGCACTCAGGGGGCTTGCATTAAGCTTATGATGCCTGGCATGATTGATTGTGTTTCCAGTTGTTGGACACTTTGCTGGGAGCCGTGGCTATGTCTTGGAAAATCACACTAATCGAGTTTGAAGACACTGATGTGCATTCTCAAGTAAGAGCCTGCCTCTTGGGGGTTTCATCTAGGTCAGGCCTTATAAATTAAGTGATGATTTTTTTTCCCTTAAGTCAGTAAATAAAATTCATCAGTAGCCTTATATTGCCTTCACATTTCTGCAGCTCAGCCAACCTATGAGTCAAGTGGCATTTTTATCCACTTTAAAGCTAATGTTTTGTGGTAGTTGGCAATCCATTTATTAACGGCAGAAGACGGGAACACAGAGTAATTTGAGAACAATTTCTGAGATCACTGAAAAACCAGAGAAAAATAATCTTTAAATGTATATCCTAGAAATTGTTGGAGAACATATGTTTACTATCATTTCTTTTGTACAGAAAATAATGTAAAATTTTCTAAAAGCCTCAGGTCAGAAGCAGTTATAAAATGGCAAAATGATGTTGTCTCTTACATTTTACTTATTTATTCATTCACATATTTGAAAATATTTATCAAATATCTATTCTGTGCTGGGCACAGAAACTATATGCTAGGAAACTCACTGACACAGAAGCAGGCAAACCTGTACCTGAATTATGTTGATCACTTATTAGGTAATGATAACACATAAAGAAAATAACCTTTAAAACCTCAAAGTTTTTATTTGTTTGTTTGTATTGGTTTTGGTTTTTTTCTTCAATAGGGGTTGGAGAAAATAAAGCAGATTCTGGGAACCAGTCCACAGGGAGGGTAACAATAGTAGGGTGAGAATTTGATATCTTCATGTATGTCTCCTTCATGGTACTATTGGGACAATATATATTTTTTAAATTTATTTCTGAGAGAGAGAGAAAGAAAGAAAGAGAGCGAGAGTGAGAGCGAGAGAGAGAGAGACAGCATGAGCAGGGGAGGGTCAGAGAGAGAGGGAGACACAGAATCTGAAACAGGCTCCAGGCTCTGAGCTAGCTGTCAGCATAGAGCCCAACACGGGGCTCGAACCCATGAACCCTAAGATCCCGTGAGATTATGACCTGAGCCGAAGTCAGACACTTAACCGACTGAGCCACCCAGGTGCCCCTATTGGGACAATATTTTTAAGAATATGAAAATTAAATGTATGGTATTTGGATTATTATACGTGCTTGATGATGTTAGTCACTTTTCACTAGTGAGAGAAAAAGCAGAAAAATGTGGATTGTTTTGACCACAGAAGATCTTGAATGCTATGAGACTGCTGTATTATTAATTGGTGTATACTAGTATAGTCCTTACTAGGCACTTGTGGGTACTGTATAATTTCTTTGTAATGAAAACACATAGAAGTGTCTATGAAAATACATAGACAATAGAAAGTTATTGAAGATAGAAGAAATCTGTTGAAGATGCTGTAGACAGAGATCTTACATTAGATAGGATGTTGGTCTAGGTGATCTTTATGGGAAATAAACATTTGCAGAACCAGAGAATTAGGAACAGACACCACTTGAGGAAGAGGTATGGTCCATTGGGGAAGAAAACTTAAAGACTCACCAGGGCTCCCAATCTCTCATCCCATCAGAGGAGTGCTTGGGTGGAATATGGTTAGATACTCAGTGGATAGTGCTGTAGGAGAGGAACCGTATTCCTATCCTGATTTATACTTCTGTAGAGAAACCCAGGGATGGGGCAGAGATCACCTGATCCACACTGTAACAAAGGGAGGGTTTTGGTCAGGAAAAGTTGAGCTTTGAGCTTTGGCAACTCACATAATTGTCTTGGTTGGTATGTATACTATCACTAGTATTAATGAAAAACCCCACAGAGATAGAGTGGTTCTAGGCACCTAAAAGGAGAGAGGAAGCCACAGGGATGGTCCAGTACATAGACTGTCTCTCTTCAATGTCATCATTTGTGCTTTGAAACTATCACAGTGTCCTTGATGCTGCTGGACCTGGGATTCTTGATGTTAAGAAGTCTTGGGTTTGGTTTACCTTGGTTATTTTGTTAGTAATTGTGTGAAAAGCATCAATTAGTGTAAAGAACTGCTGTTTATGGGGGAATTCCTTAATGTAATCTGAGTTTAGATTCAGTATAGGAAGGAGTTCATAAGAAGTCACAAAGTAAGGGTGGACAGAGCTACGTGGATGTTGAGAAGACATCTGTAGGAAGGCTGCTAATGTTGGAGATACATATTTTGAAAAATGATGTCCATGTTAAAATGTAAGGAACAGACTGATGGATTTTTCTAGGGCTGGGGTATCTTCCAATGTTAGGAGTATATAGTAGTGACTTGGAGGAGAGAGGGTTAGAATTATATGTAAATTTTGTGGGTTTGTCTTAGGTTTACCTTTCTTGAATTAGGCTATTCTCTCCTTAGCTGCTGCACTGAATTGGGGGGAAGAGACTATAAAACATGGATTGGATGCTAATGAGATCCCCCTGCAGGTTGGATTGGTCCTGAGTTCTGGGAGCTACGTTGTGAGTGAAAGCCCAAGGAAATCAGTGATATTTCTGCATTTCCACATAATAGATTCAGTATAATCTTGGACATAATTTGTTTCTCTTGGCTAACTAAAGCTAAGCAAAACCCAAATTTCTACTGTCAGACACTTTTTCTCTTAATTATAAGTACTTGTATGGAAAGTTAATTTGTGTGGGTTTAATTTATTTACATATATTTACATTTGGCTCATTAAAATGTTCCTTCTAAGAGTTGTTTGCAACTGTTTGAGCATTTTAAGTCCTTTTGGAAAATGAAAACATTCTTTTTGCCAAATAAGAATAAATTTAGAAACCCCCAAGTTTGGGCTGTAGTTTGACTAGCTTCTAAATATGGGAAAATACTTTATGCTGTCCACCAGTACATAGCCAACAAATGAAAACAGAGCACCAAAGTGAGCGGTTAGTGTCTTTTCTTTTATCTGCACGTGTAGCTCCACAAAACCTTAAAGAAATCAGTAGACTCCAGGTAAAAACACCACCACTGCACAAAAACCTGCAAAAAAAAAATGCAAGATGGACTTAAATTGTGAAAATATAGTCACGCCTCAGACAATTGTTAAATACTCACTTTGTACGAGACATGGTATTCGGTCTGAAGCACCCAAAATTTGTATGAAACATGATCCTTGCTCTCAAAAAATTTACTATCAACTAAACCTTTAAAGAGTTCCTTATTAAGACTCTGATACAAATCTATCATTCCTAAACCTTCCTGTGTTATTTTTTTTACTCTTCTCGTGATCTAATAGCTGTTGTCGTCTATTGACCTCTTTCTTACCTTTAGCCTCTGTGCCTACAGTGTTAGATGCATCAAATCATATGACCACCATTTATGGCAGATGTTATTATACCCATTTAACAGATAGAAGAAAGAGATTTTGAGAATGTGATTAACTTTTCAAGGGCTGTCTGAATTGATGCCTTAACTCATTATCATTGCCCTCTTTCAAGTAGTTGAATGAATTAATAAATATATCTTTAGGAGTGAGACCTAGGTGATAAAGGATTATACAGGATAATTTTTCATATCTTATCTAGAAAACAGTAGTCTTTAATAAGGAAAAAACCATAATGGGTAGCCCCAGTAAATTGTACAAAAAGCAATTCTTAGTTAATAGAATAAAAATAGCAGATTCATGAAACCAAATATATAGAGGAAAGGATAAAGTTTTTTTTTTTTTTAAATGTTTTATTTATTTCTAGGAGAGAGAGAGAGAGAGAGACAGCGTGAGCAGGGGAGGGTCAGAGAGAGAGGGAGTCACAGACTCTGAAACAGGCTCCAGGCTCTGAGCTGGCAGTCAGCACAGAGCCCGACGCGGGGCTCGAACCCACGAACCGCAAGATCATGACCTAAGCGAAAGTCGGACGCTTAACCGACTAAGCCACCCAGGCGCCCCAGGAAAGGATAAAGTTTAACTGCTTTGTTTGTGATATCTTAATAAAAATATCCAGTCTGATACTACTGGATAGTTCAGACTTTATCCAAAGAGATTTTAGCTGATTAAGTTCAATTAATCTTTTTTTATTCTAACCACTTGATAATGGCCAGTTAAGAAATCCAAATAATTAAAATAGCTTTGCTTTTCTCTAAGCCCTCATATAAACCACATCATTGGCTCACTGAAGAGTGAACATTATGATCTGGGAAAAAAAATCAATTCTGTTAAATTCATTATCTACCTTTTGCCAGAAACAGGATTGGGCAGAAAAGCTGATTGTTTTCACCCACATTGCTGGATTCTGGATCAAGGATGATTTAGGCTTTAGAAGTTAGATCTCCAAACACAGAATTTGAAATAGGCCTGAGGGAATGAGAAGAAGCTGTCACTTTCCAGTAGGATGAAAGAAATAGTGTTAGGTGACATTGTTCTCTAAGAGACTCAAATAATTTTGGCTGCCCCAAAGGGTTTTAGTCTTTGTAGTTTCATCTGTTTCCTTCCTAGTAATGATATTTATTGAAATAAATGCATCATCCTAAATCCAAGGAATATCTGTCGTCTGCAGTTATGTTGATCTTTCTTTGATTTCACTGGAGTTTCCCATTATGTTTTAAACTTTGGTGCATACTACTGTAGAAGAAAGACAGATTACATGTCAGTCTAAGCCTGTGACTATTACAAAAGGGATTACTTCAACATTGCTGAGATACTCAAAAGAAAGTTTCTTTAATAATAAAACAGATACCTGCCCGGTTAACATAGATCAATGGTGATGAGTCATTTTATCGCTTAATCATTTTATTTATTTATTTGTTTGTTTATTTATTTTAAGAAAGGAATGATCAATATTTCAAATGAAATTTTACATATTGCAGTAAAAACTAAAAATGTGGAGTCTCTGAAGAAAGTAAGACCTTCTATTAACCTTGACTTAACAAGCCATACTGTCTACCAGCAGTAATAATAAATGTATATTATTTTGCCATAAATACAACAAAACAAATTATTTACTGCAACAAATACTGATATGGAAATGCTCCTTTCTTTTATCCATCAGAATCTTAGTGGTTTAAATAAGAAAATAACAAATAACAAAGTGCTCACATTACCTTTCCATTATGGGTTAGGGGGAGATTCTGTCATTGTAATCATTCAGGGATTCAGACAGACGAAGTAGTTACCTTCTTAAAATTGCTGATCCCCATGCCAGAAGGAAAAGAGAGCTCTGGAAGACCTTGGAGTAGTGGCTAAAATCTTGCCAGTGAAAGTAAATTCTAGAGTAGTGGCATGCTTTACTTCTACTCATAACTGATTCTTGAAAACTCATCATCCCTCTCTTCGCTGTCCTTACACATTACTAAGGAAACTAGGAAGGGAATCATATAAATAATCTGGAAGTAGGGAGAAATCTGTGGATGTAGAATTAATAACTAACACAAACACATTTCTTACCAACAGGTATTTGATTTACCTTTCCCCCCACACATGAAATCCACTACTTCCTTGACAAGAAAGACAACTCAAAAGCACCACTTACTCTTTCAGGGTCAAACTCCAGAATCACTAGGTGATGCATGACAATCTCCAAGTTAAGGTTGAATGTGGCTCCTCGAGATCTAGGGTGCTCAGAACTAGAAGAAAAATGAATATACAGTTGAGGAACCACAATTAATACTTCCATTCATAAAGAGAAAGATTGGGAGGCACACAGTGATTTTACTGCTCTGCTGAATGTATAAAATCCCACTAATCAAAATTTTTAAAATCTGTCCTGGAATGAAAACTGCTGCTAGGTCTTTATTCTGCTTCTTGGAGTTCTCAAGTTCAGTATTCTTTATGATTCCTGGCTCTATAGTCTTGGGGTTCCTTTTTTTCCTTTGTTATGCTCCTTGGCTATATCTAAAAGAGCTACGGAGAATATGCTCTTGTTGGTGACTGAACAGGTTCTGCAGCCTGTTTCCTAACTGTAGAAGTTTAGTGCTCATGGGTCATTTTAGATTTTAATAAATTCTAGTCTCTTTTAAGTCCAAACTGATGGCCTTTCTCCTTCTTCTTCTTCTTTTTCTTCTTCTTCTTTTCTCCTTCTTCTTCTTCTTCTTCTTCTTTTTCTTCTTCTTCTTCTTCTTCTTCTTCTTCTTCTTCTTCTTCTCCTCCTCCTCCTTCTCCTCCTCCTCCTCCTCCTCCTCCTCCTCCCTCAACCCCTCCCCCTCCCCCACCCCCTCCCCCTCCTCCCCTTCTCCTTTACCTCCATCTCTTCCTCCACCCCCTTCTTCATTTCTTCTCCTTTTCCTCCTTCTCCTTCCTTTTTTTTTTTTTTTTTACCAGACTATTCCACTCAAAATTGTGTTTAGCTTTTCTCTATTTGATTCCAGTAAGAAACATGTACCAGTAACTAACCCATGGTTCTCTTTGTAGTATCTGTTTACTTTTATTTCTCAATTAAATTGTGGGAATCAGGAGCCTATGAAATTTTGGTAGAGAAGCACGATTTTTATCATCTTTTCCAGAGGGCATTTTGTAAAACTCATAGGATTTTTTAAAACTATAACTTTAATTCATTCAACCAGTTAATTCATTCAGACCTTTAAAAAACGTCTGCAATGACCAGGCTCTTGGTTTGATCCTTGACACAGGCTGATATTTGATTGGTATTTTCATCCAACATGTTTTATAAATTTTAATTTACTGTTTTCATTTGCAGTTGCTTTTTCCAATGTTACAAACTCCCAATTTTGGACGTGTCCTAATCTTTTTAATCCCTGATTAGCAACTGGCCATTTTTTTCCTTCTTCTTATTTTTTAAAAATGTTTTATTTATTTCTGAGAGAGACAGACAGCATGAGCAGGGGATGGTCAGAGAGAGAGGGAGACACAGAATCTGAAGTGAGCTCTAGGCTCTGAGCTAGCTGTTAGCACAGAGCCCAAACGTGGGGCTCGAACCCATGAACCATGAGATCATGACTTGAGCCGAAGTCAGACACTCAACTGACTGAGCCACTGAGGCTCCCCTCTTATTATTTGTTTTTAACAGGCTGTAAAATGCTGCCAGTAGTAGCTAGCACATACTACTGATGTTCTCTTTTTCTTATAAAGCTATAAGTTCATTGGGTACATTACCTGCATTTCAAGTCATCGTATGTTTTTATCAAATGCTGTAATTTTGGATAACATAAAATATCATCTTTCTACCCTTTGATGTCACTCTTTCCTCTTTCCACACCACTTAGTCATAACCAATGCCAGTTTAGGTTTTATTAGAGCAGCACTGTACTTCTAGGGGATTTTTTTAAATCAATATGGAAGACTAATTTATTGTGTTATAAGAATCAACCTCCAAATCTTAGTGCTTAAAAGAGGAAAGAGTTCTCACTCTCATACTGCATTTTCATCATGAGTTAACTTGGGGACTTTTCCCATTTAGTGAAGAGAGTCACCATCTCAAATACTGTTGATCTCTGGGCAGACTGAAGGAACAATTAAAAAAACCCAAAAAAACAAAGCCCCAAAACCTGCTCAGTGAGGCCTTACACTCACTGCTCAGAATTAAAAAGCACTAGATCACAGAGAAAATTTTTCCACATGCTCTGAAAAATGGAGAAAATAAATCTTTGCAGAATGTTCTAGTGACATTCACACTCTCTTCTCTCATTTTTTCTTGTTTAAAATTTTTTTTAACATTTATTCATTTTTTGAGAGACAGGGAGACACAGTGTGAGCAGGAGAAGGACAGAGAAAGAGGGAGACACAGAATCCAAAGCAGACTCCAGGCTCTGAGCTGTCAACACAGAGCCCGACATGGGGCTTGAACTCAGAACTGTGAGATCAGGACCTGAGCCGAAGTCAGCCGCTTAACCAACTGAACCACCCAGGCTCCCTTCTTCTCTCATATTTTATATCTAGTCTCTCAGCAAATACTGTTGGATTTTAATTTAAAAATTTTTAAATATCAAAAACATCTGGAATTTGACTCTTTTTCATCTCCTCTTCACTGCCATCCTGGACCTATGTTATTCCAATAGCTTCCGATCTTCTCTTTGAGGCATTGTTATATAATTTCCCTGGCTAATGAAAATGCCTTCAATTTAATTGGATAAACTTTAAGTGTTTCTTAGATGCAAGGCATTACTCCAGCTACTGGAAGGAAGGGTATTGTTAGATAAAGGAGAGAAGAAGGCAAGGTACAAAAGATGAAGAAAAAAGTCCCTAACCTCTAAGATTTTATAATAATAAGTAGAAAGTGTATAGCATGGAAGGAAGAACATAAAATCTAAAGGAACACTTGGGAGTCATTTATTAGGCATGTAAAGCAAAGTTGTGAGTGAATTTCAAAGTTTAACTAGAGCCATTTATTCCTCACTAAATAGATGAAGAACTCAAGATTCAAAGCATAAAGTTGTCAAAAGCAGATGGATTCTGCTATGAGGTGTGCTGGGATGATGGTAAGAAGCCAGTGGGGAAAGGAAAAAAGTAAGGTCAAAGAGTGACCTGGATTGGAAGAAATGACACAATTCTTAGTTTTGGTGCAGGAAATAGCAGCAGAATGATAGAGAATTGAGATGGGCTTGCTTCAGGCTCTAGGCAATCTCTAATGAGGTCATATGTGTTAGAAAGGGCATGCCGTCAGGAGATGCAGTTATTCATGAATTCTTACAGACAGCTGGTGCTATTATTATGTCATAGTTGGTCAGTCCCTAGGAGCACGCACCAACCTTGCTTGCTAGGGGTATAGGCATGTATTTTGGCGTAAAGATAGGACAAGATAGGAGTGAAGCAGGGGTTTAAAGCTTGAGTTAAACTCAGTAGAATTCCACAGTCATGGAGGCCTCTGAGCCTAGCACTCTTGGTGACACTGGAAACCAAACTTAAGATAGCAAGGCCTCCAGCCCTTTCTGTTTCTACTGATCCTTAAGTAACAGCTGCCCGGGTCATGATTAGTTTAAAGGAGATATGTAGGGCCAAGTCTGTAGGTTGAAGGAAGAAACCGAAGTTTGGGAAAGCAGTGACTGACTCCGTGATTTCTCCTAGATTATACGAAAGGTTGGTGGGATCAGAGCTTGCTTTTCTGGCTCTACATCTTAGGCATTTTCTATTACAGCATGCTTTGAAAAGACATTTAAAAGAGAGAGACGACCAAAGCAGAGGAGAAGGCGAAGTAGAAATGATTAATTTGCTTAACTCTTTCATGACAGTTTCCAAGATCCTAAATCGGAGAGCATTGAGAGTCCCTGGGGGTTTCTCTGCTTTGCCGCAGGCAGGTCACATCACACAGACACTGATTTGCTCAGGCACGGCTGGAGCCTGACTCTCCTGCCTGCCAACACAGCACATCCACCTACTGTGCTGCTCTCCCAGTTTTAATTAAATGTACATATGTTCTTGTTTTGCTTTTGTCCTTTTTCTGTCTGAACTCATCACTCCCATGTTTGGACCCTACTCTTTATTCTGAAGTGTCCTTAGAGTGGGAGAGCTTTAAAACATTCCTTCATGGGCTTTGGACTCAAATACGTATGTTTGATTTCAAACCCCCTTGGGCAAACTATTTAAGATTTCTGGTGCATTTTTCGTGAACAGAAATAATAATGCTCGTAGGTGCTGAGGAATGGCACAGAGAGGAGGGGGCTGTAGAGTTTAGGGGGCAGTGGAACCAAGGCAACAGTTCAGTCTCCCTTATGACACATCTTACTTTATTCACAGAGAAGGCGTGTGTGCATTTTCTCATTTTTGATTGGAAAAAGAAAATTTAATCTGCAGAAGCATCTCCTGCCTTTCCTTAGATTCGATGTGGCCTATTCTTTGCATGCAGATTTTCAGCTGTTATGCCAGGTCAAAGTAAACTCCACGTTTTCTACTCCTGCCCTGAAGAAATTGAGGATGGAGTTATCAAGGAGGAAAGTGCAGATCAGTTACTGTGACCTGGTGAGTAGCATGGATGCAGAGGGATGGAGTAGAAAGACCATATTGTCTTTGGGTCCAGGCTGGACTATATAACCCTCATCCCCCACCAGTAATCATGTTTCTATATGACCCCCACCCCCCACCAGTAATCATAATGTTTAATGTCTATTTGACTACTATATCTCAAATTTACAGAATTTAAAGGCCAAAGGGCTGTCAAATCTCAACAAACATCAACCCAAAAATTGGCTTTTAAAGACAAAGTTTATGCAAAGTACCTAAATAACATACTATGTGCTTTCCCCATCATTGTTTGGATATAACTTATTCCTTAATGTGAGTGCTCTTTGACATTTATTAGAAATTGCGAGGGAGAGGTTCCTGGGTGGCTCAGTCAGTTAAACATCAGGCTCAACTCGAGTCATGATCTAGCAGGTTCATGAGTTCGAGGCCTGCACCAGACTCTGTGCTGACAGCTCGGAACCTGGAGCCTGCTTTGGATTCTGTGTCTCCCTCTCTCTCTGCTTCTGTCCCACTCATGTGCTCTCTCTCCTCATCTCTCTTTCTCTCTCTTTCTGTATCTCTCTCAAGAATAAATAAACATTAAAAAAATTTAAAAGCTCACAGTTTCATTAAAAAAAAAAAAAGAAATTGCAAGGGGAAAGCAGAAAGAGTGCATTAAAACCTTGATTAGTATACCACCTGCTATGCCAATTCCTATTTAGACATTATCTCTAAAACATTTGCTTTTTCCTCTGTCAGATAACTAGGGCTGGTCATGAATTAGTGTAAGCTAACTAGTAAACAAAAACTAGCTGGTAAGCAGGAGAAATACGAATTCAGGTATCCTAGAAGTTGACCTGTGATTTTTAAATCTGGAATTGTACTAAATAAGGAGTTGGGTTACAAATTAAAGGAACCAACACAAGCTAACTTTACAAAAGTGGAATTTTCTGGAAGGTTCCTGAGATATCTCAAGGAATTCAAGGAAAAGTTAAAGAACGAGACCTCGGGAAGGGAGGAACCCTGGGAATAATAGCAGAAGGGATAGGTAAATATTGATTCCAAACTCTGCCACAATGTATCCACTATCCCCTCCAAGTCAGCTTCTGACCAGTGCACATTCTCATTTGTCATAACTTGAATATCAGGTTTCTGGCAGGAGTCAGTAGCTTGACCTTGTGGTTTATATTATTAAGCAGACACCTCAAAAGTTTTTCTGTAAGTCCTTAAAAAGACAGCGATGATGTGAAAATAACCTGATAAGATCATTATGTGGAAATTATTGGTACAATTTTTATGTTGCTAAGTTTGTCTTGTATAAAGATCTTCGTGGCAAATTCCTCTTAATGCTTAGATTTGAAAAGAAAAAAAGCATATTTCTTCTCATTAAGTGGATTGCTTTTCTGGTAGACAATGAGGGCAATATATCATATCCTGTATCTTTCTTTGCTTTTGTTTCTACAAAACTCAGAAAGAAATCATATTCTCTCCTTTTCTGTAGCTCTCTTGAATCAGAATTTTTGATGTTTCCCACCATTATTTTGGGATTCTTATTTTGTTTTGTTTTTCTGGTGCTAAATGATTTTGCTGTTATTATCATCCTTGTTAAAGTGTTTCAAATGTGTTTTGGAGCAGATGTCATTTAAACCAGTAGAAATCATTCAAAAAGTTTTGAGTAATTAATACATTGCAGATCTATGGGTATGCTAAGTTAATTAGTTGAATTTATTTAATTTGATCTCTTTGTAATCTAAATAATCAACTAAGTCAACTAAATTTGATCACAAATCCTACCTCAGTAGCAAGTTGGTAATAGAGAGCTCATGTACTTAGGCCCAATATATCTTTGTATTTCCTCTGTTCTCTAGTCTTCCCTTGAATCCTTTGTATACTTGGAGAGAATATATGGAGCTGGCTATGGAATCTTATGTGTTATTCTCCAGTTAGTTGTGGGCATTGAAATATAGCATGTTGGTCAAGAGAATGAACTATGTACTTAGTCTGATACAAATTCAACTCCTGGCTTTGATATTTACTAGTTATTCTTGGGTAATTTACCTAAGTTACAATTTATATACCTATAAATATGAGATGTTAATACTCATTCAAATTGTCATATATATTCAAAAATATTTTATATTAACACTTAGCATGATATAAATCAGGAGCTATGTAAATGGTAGTTATCATGATTATTGCTATTATTTTAATCTCTACTCTGGTTATTTAATTTCCAATTATTTTGGTGATTTTGGAGGTTTTACTGGTCTTGCCTCAATTCTTTTTTTTTCAGTATTTATTTATTTGTTTGTTTGTTTGTTTATTTATGGGGGGACAGAGAGAGAGAGAGAGTGAGTGAGCAGGGGAGGGACAGAGAGAGAGAGAGAGAGAATTCCAAGCAGGCTCCGTTTTGTCAGTTCAGAGCCTGATGTGGGACTCCAACTCAAGAACTATGAGATGATGACCTGAGCTGAAATCAAGAGTTTGACACTTGACGGACTGAACCAAGCAGGCCCCCTGGTCTTGCTTCAGTTCTTATTGGTTCATTTGGTTTCCTTAGAATTTATTGCTGTATGTTCCCATGGCACCCTGCACTTTTCATTGAATTTAAAAAATGTATATCATATGTGTTTATAATACTTATCACATGTGTTGATCTTCTCAGATAAGTGTAAGCTCTAAGAGGGAAGGGATCATGAAGAACTACAAGGCTGTGTAGTTCTCTCTATTATCACCAGTGCATAGCATGATGCCTGCAGCACAGCAGGGACTCAACAAATCGTTCTTGATGTGAATCACTTCCTCTACTCTGCATTTGGCATGTCCCTGGTCTCACCTTACCTTAGGTAGTTCTGATGGCTTTTCTTCCCTTAAGGCTACTGCTCTTCCTAGTCTCTTTGTGTGCTCTAATTGTATTTCTTTGTTCTCAAATACTTGGCTATTGTTATAGATCTTAGAATAAGGAAGGCCATAAGAAGACCAGTCATTTGAGTGAGAAAAGAACTGACTTTCTGCGTGCCCCTAGGAAGGGAGTCATTCCAAAGACACAAAAAACCAGCGAACAGAAACATTGATCCTGAGTGCCCACTTTCTGTCCCTTTAAAATTTTCTCCCAGCTGCAGCCCAAGGAGACAGAACATCCACATCCACAGGCTGAGTCAGGGCTGCTGTCTCAGCATTTTCACTTAGAACCCTTTGCTGCCCACCGTATGAGTTAGTGGCACATTATCATCTTAACTGCCTTTTAATGGTAATGACGATGTCCTGCAAATTGAGAAAAAAGTGTTTGGCTGTTAATTCCAGGGAGATTATAGGCCCAATAACTGCTGTTATTAGTTCCAGGATGATTGCCAGTAATGCAACATCACTTGGTCTCTATTACGTGCAGTCTTTAGAGCTCTAAGAATCATTGAAATCCCTACACCATTCTGTGTAACTTAGACCAAGACAACCATGATGACAAGCACAACTGGGGTTCAGTCCACAAATATCTAAATTGGGAAATCGTTGCCTTTTTAGCAAAATACTCTTCTAGAAAATAAGGCAGAAAGAGTTTCTAAAGGTTAAGAAATGGTGGGAAAATAAATGCTACTCCTTTAAAAAAATTGTTTTTGCTAATTTTTGCCATTTCTGCATAAGCAAGATTCTTTCTACATAAGACAACTTCAGCATGCTGTCTAATTAGGGGCTTTAACATTAAGCCTCAGAAACCTGTGAGTCACCCTTACACACAGAATGTAGAAATTTCTGTCTGTTCTTTGGATACTATCAAGCTCAGTTCATAGAAAGCATCAGTGTGAACTCCAGCGATGTTCATGTCAACTAGCATCTTTTGATTATTCTAATTTGTTACTTTTTCCTTCAGTTTAGACTAGAATACATTATCCCATACATGTATCGGACGAACTACTCAAAAGGCAAAACATCTGAAAATCAAAAATCACATTTTCTATAGCAGTTTCTAGGATTTCTTGATCTATAAAACTGGTAGTGTGGTATATTGGGAAGGATATGGGTTTTAAAGTAGATACATCTACTTAACCATTTTCTAGATGTAAGGCCTTGGTCACGTCAATGTCTCTGAGACTAATATTTATCTTGCCATATTTTTGTTAAGACTAAATAAGATGAAAAAATCCTTAGAGCTTGGAAATTTGTAACAAGAAGGAAAGACAAAGAGGAAAGAACGACGTTGGCTTAACGCTGAGGCTAAGTTTTGCAGAGACGTTGGAAGTCCTGATGCATAGGAAGGACAGTAGTATAAAAAAATTTATCAAAGACAAAAAAGAAATTTCAAAGAAGCATTGTTGTGGCCTTCAAGTCCCTTCATTATACTAGTAAAGTGGAAGTAAAGATTTTAAATTACTTGGAATTATAAAAAAAATTTTCGAAAATGTGTTCCTTTGACCAAGACATTGCTTTGAGGCTAGACAGTTGAGATTGGTATAAACTCTTATATAACCATAAATGCTCCTTCCACCTTCCCAAGTATAGATTGGTTCACAGGATTCCGAAGCAGAGAAAAATCCATGGTACAGAGATATTGGTTTGAGTTCATAAGATCCCAGGTTCAAGTTCCTACTCTTTCACTGTGTCACTTAAAACCGTAAGAAAGTCATTTAACAAGTCATTTAACCTTCCTGATTTTTATTGTCTATTCTGTAATTTAGAGAAAATAATGCTTATTCATTGCTATGGTGATAAAGTGAATTTATACATAAAAACATGTACCATGGAAATGTATTTTATATTATTTGATAATATTGATGTTGTGAACTTTAATTAATATAAAGAAGGACAAGAGGAACAAACTAAGAACAACAACTATTTCAACTCATTACCATTGTGTGTGAAAATGGTTACTTAAGGGAAGAATTTGACAGGAATTCCATCTCTTTCTTCCTTGAGTTTTCATTCTATCATTTGTCTCTCTTATTTATATGTAAGTTTCTATTCCCAGTGTCCTTCCTCCTTTGGGTCATAACTTAAAAAGAATGTACTAGAAATGAAAGTAAGAACACAGCTACATTTTGACAATTTTGTTCACATCTGGAACAATATTTTCTTCCCTCTTTTATCCCAAAGAACTTTTCTGCTTCTATTTTATATGTGTCTGTAATTATGTGATATACTCTATAGAGTATGCACCAAGATAGAAACAAGACCATCTTCTTAATTAGTTCTGTTTATAATAGCACAAGCCTGTTATTAATAGCACTGAGAGCATAAAGACATTTATTGAAAATGACCAGTAATTTTAAGATAATTTGCCATATTAATATAAAATAAAACGTGACAGAAGATTGCTAAAGATAGATGTTTTCCAAATGAAAAAATTCAGTTGTAAATTCTGCCAATATCGCCCACTCGACTCTGAACTAAGAATTATGAATCCAGCTCTAGAGTCTATCATTGGGCCTGTCTTCAGATAGAATTCTTGTATTTCCTGAGCCTCAGTATCCTTATCCAACAACTGAATTGTATCATAATTTACTCTAGATTTCACAGTTAAGAGGCAGTCTTGTAATTACTATGTTTGGGGATAATAGAGCGAAAAGCAGAGGAGAACCACAGTTGTTCACCTGAAACAAAAGAAATAGGTAATCAACAGGTAAACAACAATCAGCTAATTGTATGAAGGGGCCCAGTGATGATGAATGTGCTCTTTCTTCTAACTTTCAAAGTACTATGATTCTGGAAAAAATGGAACAAAACAATAAATATAAATTAATTTTTCTTGATCAGGTAGCACTACTGCAATGGATACAATAGATATGAATGAAATATATCAGTGATATGATATACTAAATGGCTGCCAAAAAATTGAAAATCATGAAGGTCAAAGAGTAGTTAAGTTATAGTCATTCTTTGATTCTGAAGGAAAAGCTTAATTAGAGATAGCCCTCCAGAGTGAATAATTCCCAACTTTGGATCTACCTATTTAAATGTAATTCTCATCTTGAAACACCCACACAGAAACATCCGGAATTGTCCTAGTCAAGTTGATACATAAAATGACCATTATGGGAGCGCCTGGGTTGGTTAAGTGTCCAACTTCAGCTAGGGTCATGATCTCAGGGTCCATGGGTTCAGGCCCCACATCGGGCTGTGTGCTGACAGCTCAGAGCCTAGAACCTGCTTTGGATTCTGTGTCTCCCTCTCTCTTTGCCCCTTTCCTGCTCATGCTCTGTCTCTCTCTGTTTCTAAAAAATAAATAAATGGTAAGAAATAATTAAAATGACTGTCATACGTTGGATGGAAGATATGTCAAGCAACTCAAACATATGTCCTTTATGTACTATATGTGTAACATGTAATTTAATATAATCTATAACATATAACAATGCACTATCTCATTTTTATTTACCTGCATCTATTTATTTTTTATCTATTATTTTAAATTTCTTTTCTAATAATTGGTGAAATCTCTAGCCGAGTATTCTGGTCGATTTGGATCCTCTTTTTATGTTGTCTTAGGAATATGTCCTTAATCCTTTTTTAGAAAATATGTCCCTGCTTTATATTAAAATGTTTCTTTTTCTTTATATGAAGACCTAGTTATTTATTTGAGGATTTTCTGTCATTTCTTTATTGGGGCAATGGGTCTGTCATTCATTCAGACAAATATCTTGTCTGTGCTGGCCCCTATGTGCAGACAGGTCTGCATACTTCTTTGTACGTACACCCTTATATGAAGATTCAAATACAGGCATTTCTGATACAGTACGCTCTGGACTTCAGTTGTCTGTTTTCAAATCTTAGCTTTAACCAGTGCTGTCCTGAAAGCTGGCTTGCACTGGCTTGCAAGAAGAGCTATATGTATCTCTTCCTAACACTGTGCTCAGAGACCATGTTTGATGGTAGCTTGAAATCAGCCTTGGTTTACAACACAGACTTTGACAGATGCTACAAAGCAGAATTTACCCCCTTCTAAGGAGCCAGTTGCTAAACATTTACTGTATAGTACTGGCCTTAACATGCATACGTGATGGGATCTGGGCAAATAGATTCTGTTCTATGGTGCAATTTTTTCAGGTTCGAATTAAAGAAAAATATGATTCTTCACTGATTTCTTTTTTAAATTAAGAGAATATATAATAAATCTATTATGGTGTCTCAATAAATGTTTTCTTTTGTTAATTAAAGAATTTTGATTTCTGTATTTAGTTATTTAAACTTAATACATTAAATACAAATACTTAATTACTCTATGAATTTTGTTTTTGTTGCCTGTCTCTGATTTCCTGCTTCCTGGATCTGGACATTGTTGGAGCTTAAAAATATTCATGTTTTCCAATAGATTATTTTCTATATAACCAAAATACAATGATCAAAATCAGGAAAATACCTTTATTTATTACTGCAATCTAATCTCCTATTCAAGATTTACCTGTTTTCCCAATAAAGTTCTTTATAACAAAACAAAAACACTTATTATGTTTAGTTGTCCAGATATTTAATGTCTTTAGATGTGCAACACTTTCTCAGACTTCCCTTAATGTTCATGATCTTGGGGACTTTGAGGATTATGGATCAATTGTATTGTAGAATATGTCACAATTTGCATTTATTATGTATCCTCATGAATGAGATTCAGAACATGTGTCTTTGGCAAGAATATCATAGAAATAATACTATACTCTTTTCATTCCATCATATGGGACACATTTTTTATTTGCCCCATTTTGTGTGGTATTCATTTGATTACTAGATTAAGGTGGGATCTGAAAGACTTTTCCACTGTAAATATACTCATTTGCCTTTTGTAATTATTAGGTATTTATTTTTTATATCACTATGGGTTTATGAAATACTATTTCACCCAATGGCTTATAATTTATAATTATCATTTTCATTGACGCTCTAATTGTCCTCGATTCATTTTGTAGGAGCCTCTTCAACCTAGGTTCTTTGAATACTTCCTTACTTCCTAGCACAAAAATGATCTTTCAGAGTCATCTTCTATCTGCCTGTTCCCATCCTGAGATCAGCTGTTTTTCCAGGGATCCGTGATTTCTTATGTAGGTGGCTTTTAGCAACGAAGATCTGGGAAGTAGGTATGCTTTTTTTTGGGGGAGGTATTGCTGTTTAGCTCTCTCAATAGACAGAACTAGAGAATGTTACGTGTACACTTACAGCTTTTATATACCTAACTATATTTATTTATCTATGTATATTTCTATATATCTCTTCCTGTATATTTTAACCCATGTTGTAACTCTAATATTGCAATTTAAATCCAACACCTCGGAGTTTATTCTAGTTTCTTTCTTCGTTGACAGTGAGAAAATTGGTTCCTATTATTTCAATGTAGTTACTTCATTTTGGTCACATATTCACGTATTTATCGGAGCTGCCATTGTCATTGCATTGTCTACTTCATTGTGCATTTATCTCGATGCCCTCCTTGCCCTGCTTGGGCTTTGATACCCTGCACCAGATCCCTTCAACACCTCTCCACTTGAATGTGTACTTTCTTCACTTCATTTGGGACCTGAACGCCAGGCCATTTTCACTGCTGTCCCTTGAGTGGATAATCGCATCTGTGTGGGCTCAGACACCCCAACTCAGGATGCCCTCCAGCATGGATGCTCTAGTTTTTCTTCTTGGTTCTGGGCCATTTTTTTTTTTTTTTTTTGCACGGAAGCCACAGCCATCCCTCTGGAGTCCCAGCATACCATGCCAGGTGCTGTTACTTCCCTCCCACCATGTGAATACCTGCTTTGCTCAGTTCTACCAAATGGCTTTGGACTAAATTGTTCAGAAAGGGGAGATAAGGTAGAGAATAGAATGAAAGGGAAGAGAGAAAAAGAAGGGGGACAGATATAGTACTTCTTAAGAAATTTTGTAGAAGAATTGATAATGTGAAAAATGGTGATAGTCCTTGATTTCAGATTATCTGGAGTTTCAATATTTTTTCAAAGGTTTATTTATTTTTTGAGTGAGAGAGAAGTCGGGGGACAGAGGATCCAAAGCAGGTTCCACACTGACAGCAGAGAGCCCGAGGTGGGACTCAAACTCACGAACTGTGAGATCATGACTTAACCTGAAGTTGGATGCTCAACTGAGTGAGCCACCCAGGTGCCCTTGGAGTTTCATTTTTAATTGTGTTGTTTTTCATAGAGTTAGAGGGAATGTGAATCATGGGTAAAGTAAGGCAGGCAACGGAAATTAAAGCCTGTATTCTAGATATTTACTGATACAGGCATTGCTCCAATCCCATGCTAAAAGAAGTCAAAATGAATAACTTATTGGATAGAGTATTTTCAGAAAATAGTTTTCTTTTTTTAATCTGTTCACAATAAGTAGTAGAACTTGGGTCAGTCAATACTCTGGGATCAAAGCTAGGTCTAATATCTTAATCTATGTCCACAGATGGAGTTGGGTAAGATTCTGGTCCCCTTGGAGCTGAGTTTATGGAGTTTACAGAGGCCATGGCAAAGGCAAAATGTTTACCTACAGTATACAGTTGAACCTAGGTCAAATTTAGCCCATCTCAAATTTCTCTTATAGCCCCTAGGAGGGAGAACACTGGTGCTAAGTGATTTAGAGTCCCTGACCACAGCTAATCCAGCAGGAGATTACCCTTTGGCTTGCAAGAAACCAATTAGTTTATCTTTCCCAGGAATTTGGGTTGAGGCACATTTACTCTGCTTATTCTTTTGTGGGGCCTTAAATGAGCTGGAGCTGACACAGCCAGTAGTGGCTCAAGAAAGATATCAGAAAAAGATGGTCTGTAGAGAAAAAGAGAACAAACCAGAGATATCTAGAGAAAAGTAGAAGGGAAGGGAAGGGGAGAAAAAGGAAGGGGAGGGGAGGGGAGGGGAGGGGAGGAGAGGAGAAGAGAGGAGAGGAGAGGAGAGGAGAGGAGAGGAGAGGAGAGGAGAGGAGANAAGAGAGGAGAGGAGAGGAGAGGAGAGGAGAGGAGAGGAGAGGAGAGGAGAGGAGGGAAGAGAAGAGAAGAGAAGAGAAGAGAAGAGAAGAGAAGAGAAGAGAAGAGAAGAGAAGAGAAGAGAAGAGAAGAGAAATAGAGGGGCATGTAGTCCCAGAGAGTTGCTCCTTTGGTTCTGGCTAACTTTGCATTTCTAGTTCTCTCCCTCTTCCTGAAGTTTATTGAGATTTTCCTACAATTGCCCAACAACATCCCTGTCTCCCCCATTGCACTTAGCTTATGGGACTGTGTTTCTCTTCCATGCAACCAATGGTTTCTAACCAAGAAAACCCTTTTAGTTATGGCAGGACTTGAGCCATGCTTAAAGGGAAACCACATTCATGGGGCTTCAACTGCACCTTGACTTGTAGAACTTCTACCTTGTATTCTTTAAGCATGGAGAATTCTGAGAAAAGTAGGAAATGGCTAGAGGGCTGCTGGAGTGAGAAGGGGTGACCTCTCCTCTTCCTCTCCCGTGCTTGAAGCCCTGTCTCCTATTTTATTTGTGCCTCCAAAGACGAGTGTTCTACTAATGAAGTCTGTCTTCAGTTTTATTATTTTTGGTATATTTGTAAATATTTTTTATTCTTTCATCTATTTACCTTACTGCAATTCAAAAGCTTTAATGAAAAAGTCCTATGAAAATTGTTATGAAACAATGGTTTAATAAAAGTGAGTTCATAGAATTCTTTTAAGCTGCTCTTGACTGTGCATATAACAAATGCATATTAGTAGAAAAAATATAGGAGGATAAAAGCAAATGTGAAATAGTGTATTTTCATCTGCAGGTACTTTTTGGGCCTACCATCCAGGATAGCCACAACATCTTCAACTTGATTGGTCCTCTTTTATTAAATGCTTTCTCAATTCCACAAACATGTTTTTTCAAAAACAAATGAAGCCGTATTTCTTTGTCAGATCTAACATTTTGCCAGGTTTCCAGATATTTACTAATTAATTATATGCATTTCAGTAATATTGGGAGTGTGATCTTCATTTGGTTACATACATTATTGCAGCTATTTAGCTAATAATGGTAAAGTGCCACACTGTGAGTAAAATAAGACAAGAGCAATACTAACAGCAGCACAAAGATCCATTATGCTGTGGTGCATAAGGTATTTCATTTTCACTTTAATAAATCATAACTTCGGCAGCATGGTGAATTTGTTGTTCAGGAAAAGCCTAAAGAGGTTGAAAAAATCATTTCCTGATATCCTTTAATGGGAAGAGGACAATGATTAGTCTGCAAAAGAGTTTATATGAATTGGACATATATTAAATGAGGGGAGACATTCCTCCATATAATATGTAAAGTGTTTTTCAAAATTATAACATGAAAAACTAACAAGCAAAAAATTTTAAATGTGATTACATTTTAGGAAAATATTAGACTGTTATCATTCTCAACAACAAATGTTTGTTTAATGGGTGCTAGTTATAGAACTGTGTGCTACCATCCAGGGCCATAGAGTTGATAGAAGTATTTCATTGGTTGCTAACTTCATCTCATTTCTAGAGGATACACAAAAATAAGTAAGAAAATGGCCTTAGAAAGCTTTAGTTTTATTAGTATAAGAAAAGAGTCATGTTTATAGCTGGAATGAATAAACTACACTTATATCAAAAACCAGAGTAATAGCACAAGATGCTCTATGCTAAGGGCCTACCTATCACAATAGATGATGAATGGTCAGACTTCAAAGAGTGGAATGTTCACTTTACTACTACATAGTTGGGAGAGACTTTATGAGGAAGGAAAATCTCTAGTTTGGCCTTAAAAGAATTGTACACTGAATGTAAGGAAGTAATGTGCATATTCCTAAGAATATTTGTCCCATGAGAATCCATGTTCTTTCTTCTCAGAAAAGTCTTTAAATTTTTTTAATGTTTATTTATTTATTTTGAGAGAGAAAAGGAGAGACAGAGAGAGAAAGAGAGAGAGAGCAGGGGAGAGGCAGAGAAGTGGGGGGGGAGAGAGAGAGAATCCCAAGTAGGCTATCAGCACAGAGTGGGACTTGAACTCACAAACCATGAGATCATGACCTGAGCTGAAACTGAGAGTTGAATCCTTAACCAACTAACTAACTAAGCCACCCAGGAGCCCCCTCAGTTAGACAGGTCTTAATTGGATACCTTGATATGATTGTCATGTGATAAGTAACAACCATTATGAACCACATGAGACTGTCCCTGAAAAGGCAATGCAAATCTCCTAAGGAATAGTATGTTGAAGTGCATGGATGTGAACAACAAATATCACAGATGGTAGACAACATGCTGCCTGGATGGCCCTTACACAGCTTCTCAACATAGACATCATTGACTTTGGAAATCTCCCCTGACCCCCACATCTGATTTAGAAATCTCTGTTTTCAGACTCTGTCTTTACTTATTTATTTATTTACTTACTTATTATTGAAGCATAGTTGACATTCAGTACTACATTAGTTTCAGGTATACAGCATAGTGTTTGGATAATTCTATACATTACTCAGTGCTCACCATGGTAAATGTCATCACCATCTTTTACCACACAAAGTTATTAGAGTAATATTGACTATATTCCCTGTGCTGTGATTTTCATTCCTGTGACTTATTTATTTTATAACTGGAGGTTTGTACTTCTTAACCTCCTGCATCTATTTTGCATACCCAAGCCTGCCGCCCCCTCCCCTCAACCAGTCCTCTATTTTCGAATAGCTGATTTGTTATCTGTAGTTATAGGTCTGATTCTGCTTTTTGCCTAGTTGTTCATTTGTTTTGTTTTTTAGAGTCTATGTATAAATGAAATCACATGGTATTTGTCTATTTCTGTCTGACTTATTTTACCCAGCATAATAACTTCCAGGTTTATCCATATTGTCGCAAATGGCAAGATCTCTTTCACTTTTATGGCTGAGTAATAGTCCAGTGTATATTAATACTTCTGATAAGGGCATGCTGCCACATCCAGTATAACATCTACTTTTGAGCATCTGCTTAGTGTCAGGTACTATATGCTATGTGCTGGGAATGCAAAGAGGTGTAAAGCTTTCCAGCCTCCATGGCTATCTTATCTTATTAGATTGTACACTCCTTGAGGACAAGAGTCACATATAGTTTTGCTTTGTAGCTCATCATGTAGCATAGTGCTTGGCACATAACAGATGCTTAATAAATATCTGCTGATTGAATACATATACTCATAAATCAAATGCATAAGAAATCTATGGCTGCTAGAGCAACCAGAATTTGAATTAAATTCCAGTACTTAGAAGGTATACAACTGGATGAATCAATCAGCCAACTTTTCTTTTTCTTCCAGATTTTTAAAGGTATAATTAACACATAGCATTGTGTATGTTTATGGTATATAAAATAATGATTTGGTAGTGGTATATATTGCAAAATGGTTATCATAAGGTTAGTTAACAGTTATCTATCATCTTGTATAACTACAATTCAGTTAACCTTTTTGAACTTTTGATTTCTTGTCTGTAAAACTATGGGAGTGATATAGTAAATTAGATAGTTATATATAATTAATAAATATTACAAATTAACATATTCATTTGACAGCACACTAATTTAATAAAAATAATACTTCAAATAGAACTGGAAAGTAAACACCCAATAAATGTTTCTTCTCATCATAGATATTAAATAGAACACAATCTTATTTTATTGGTTTCATGATCTTTTGTATGTCTTCAATGGATTTTTAAAAACCTCATTCTCTGATGCCATAATCAACATCTATTATATGCTCTTCTTAATTTTCTAAATCACAAAGATAACTGAAATGATGTATTTATGAGTTGTAACAAGTGAAATATTCACAAAAAACTATATTTAGTCCTTTTCATCATTTCAAACAGAGGTCATGTTAAGCCTATTGCTTGTCTATGAGTTTCCATCTCTGAAAAAGACCTAATTCTCTAGAATAGATTCCTATATAGCAGAACCAAGGAACTGCAAAAGAATGACAGTAACTAAGAATATGGCAAATGGGGAAGCTTGTTTTTTAGTCATTCCTACCCTGACACTATGTTGGCACAGTGAATTGTAATAAGGTGTCTCATTTCTATGTGCTGATGATCTCTCATTGGCTACAGATACAGCTCAAAGACCAGTACCTTCTCATCAAGCTGTCAATATAGAAACATGCAGTCAACACACTTATTTTCTAGAAAGATTTGCAGATTACTGTATGTCCAGATTTTGAGTGGAAAACTGAACCTGTATGATTTAGAAGTCATAACTATCAGTCTGTTACATCTAGTCTCTGTCTCGCATAGGCCCATTAACAGCAACAAATTTAATAGCCTAAATAAACTCATATGATAGTACTCATATAACAACACTAAACACCTTGTCTCTCTGCTTTCTCCTTCATTCCCTACAACTCCTCTGAGGCAGGGAAAAGGACCCCATCAATCCATGCCTACCTTCAAATGGGACCATATATAGCAGATGCAATTTCATTGGCTTATCAGAGGCCACTTTAGTGAGGATCAGATAGACATTTTTATTAGACGAATGCATATATGTGGCTTCTGGTTGGAGCAGGGAGCAGATGGAAATGTCATTTGAGTCTCTCATACAAAACTCTGAAATCATAGGAGCTGCATAGGGCTGGGTCTTAAGTATCTAGACAATGTTTCTCTACATGTGCATACTGATTCTATAGATAAGATTGTGAGTTGGACTAGCATCAGAAGCCAGCAGAGACAGAAACGAAGCATAATTTCCCCACCAAGAATGTGTGGTGAATGTCACACTTTGCTCTCCCCTTATCAACGCAAGCAAGTGCAAGGAAGGAAAAAAGGAAGTTAGAAATTTCTCCCCTCCATCCCATACTCATCTCTAAAGTGATTCACCACAGATGTTTGCAGTTTCTTCATGATGAGAACTCAAAAATGACTTATAAAAATATCAAAATTACTGGGACTGACATATTACTGATTGCTAACTGTAAGATGCATGTGTTGTGGGGGTGTGGACGATCTTTGAAAAAAAAATCGATGTTACATAGTAGAAAAAATAAAACTTGTGTGTTTATGTGTGACTGAGTTGATACTTTGAATGTTAACTGTGACATTAGGTTTGGGTCCAAAACACCCGAGATAAAATGTTCTTTGTTAACCTAGACCAAAGCAAACTACTTGGGCTGAAAGACTAAAAGGCTTTCTCTCCCTGCTTCAGCTCAAATCCAGACTTCACCATTGGTCAGTCTCTAGGGAAGACAGGAAGCAGCAGAAAGGAGAGTGCCCATGTGAGGAAGGAAGACTGATTTGCTGCTATTTGCTGGCTTTTTATTCACTAGGAAACATGGATCTGTTTCTTTGGATCTAATTCTTTCTCTTAAAGAAGATTTAAAGTGGAATTCAGAGAAGTGTATATTTCCCTACCTGAAGGGTCTAAAGAGGAGAGATCATTATGTAAACTGTAACTGTGGTTATATTTGTGTTATCAGGTTATGATTTATTTTTGTTTTCTTCTAAGATACTACATAATAAATATTTTAGGCTTTGCTGGCCATCTTGTCTCTATCACAACTGGGCAATCCTCTGGCTGTAGCATGAATACAGACATAGACAACAGGTAAATAAACAGGCTTGATTGTATTCCACTAAAATTTAACTTATAAAAATAGGCAATGAGATGTTATTCAACATAGTATTGGAAGTCCTATCCTCAGTAATCAGACAACACACAGGAATAAAAGGCATTCAATTTGGGAAGGAGCAAGTCAGATTTTCACTCTTTGCAGACGGCATGATACTCTATGTGAAAAACCCAAAAAAGTCCACCAAAAAACTGTTAGAACTGATCCACAAATTCAACAAAGTTGCAGGATATAAAATCAATGCACAGAAATTGGTTGCATTTCTATACACCAATAATGAAGCAACAGAAAAAGAAATCAAGAAATTGATCCCATTTACAATTGCACCAAAAATCATAAAGTACCTAGGAATAAACCTAACCAAGGAGGAAAAATCCATACACTGAAAACAATAGAAAGCTTATGAAAGAAATTGAAGAAGACACCAAAAAATGGAAAAATATTCCATGCTCATTGATTGGAAGAACAAATATTGTTAAAATGTTGATACTATCCAAAGCAATCTACATATTCAGTGCAGTCCCTATCAAAATAATGCCCGCATTCTTCACAGAGCTAGAACAAACAATTCTAAAATTTGTGTGGAACCAGAAAAGACCCCAAATAGCCAAAACAATCCTAGAAAAGAAAACCAAAGCTGGAGACCTCACAATCCCGGACTTCAAGATGTATTACAAAGCTATAATCAACAAGACAGTATAGTACTGGCACAAAAACAGACACTTAGAGCAGTGGAACAGAATAGAGAACCCAGAAATGGACCCACAAATGTATGGTCAACTAATCTTTGACAAAGCAGGAAAGACTATCCAATGGAATAAAGACAATCTCTTCAGCAAATGGTGTTGGGAAAACTGGACATGACATGCAGAAAAATGAACCTGGACCACAAACTCAAAATGGATGAAAGACCTAGACATTAAGACAAGAAGCCATCAAAATCCTAGGGGAGAAAGCAGGCAAAAACCTCTTTGTCCTCAGCTGCAGCAACTTCTTACTCAACATGTCTCTGGAGGCAAGGGAAACAAAAGCAAAAATGTATTATTGGGACCACTTCAAAATAAAAAGATTCTGCACAGTGAAGGAAACAATCAGCAAAACTAAAAGGCAACCGATGTAATGAGAGAAGATATTTACAAATGACATATCAGATAAAGGGTTAGATTCCAAAATCTGTAAAAAACTTATTGAACTCAACACCCAAAAAACAAATAATCCAGCGAATAAATGGGCAAAAGACATGAATAGACACTCCAAAGAAGACATCCAGATGGCTAACAGACACTTGATAAAATGCTCAATATCATTCATTGTCAGGGAAATACTAATCAAAACTACAATGAGATACCACCTCATACCAGTCAGAACGGCTAAAATTAACAACTCAGGCATCAACAGGTGTTGGCGAGGATGTGGAGAAAGAGGATCTCTTTTGCACTGCTGGTGGGAAAGTAAACTGGTGCAGCCACCCTGGAAAACAGTATGGCGATTCCTCAAAAAGCTAAAAATAGTACCACCCTATGACCCAGCAATTGCTCTACTAGGTATTTATCCAAAGCATACAGATGTGTTGTTTTGAAGGGACACATCCACCTCGGTGTTTATAGCAGTGCTATTGACAATAGCCAAAGTATGGAAAGAGCCCAAATACCCATCAACAGATGAATGGATAAAGAAGATGTGGAGTATGGATACAATGGAGTTTTGCTCAGCAATCAGAAAGAAAGAAAGAAAGAAAGAAAGGAAGGAAGGAAGGAAGGAAGAAAAAGAAGGAAGGAAGGAAGGAAGGAAGGAAGAAAAAAAGGAAGGAAGGAAGGAAGGAAGGAAGGAAGGAAGAAAGAAAGAAAGAAAGAAAGAAAGAAAGAAAGAAAGAAAGAAAGAAAGAAAGAAATCTTGCCATTTGCAACAACGTGGATGGAATTAGAATGCGGTATGCTAAGTGACATTAGTGAGTCAGAGAAAGATAAATATCATATGACTTCACTCCTATGTGGAATTTAAGATACAAAATAGATAAACATAAGGGAAGGGAAGCAAAAATAATATAAAAACAGAGGGGGACAAAACATAAGAGACTCTTATGAGAACAAACTGAGGGTTGCTGGAGGGGCTGTGGGTGAAGGGATGGGCTAAATGGGCAAGGAGCATTAAGTAAGACACTTGTTGGGATGAGCACTGGGTGTTATGCATAGGGGATGAATCACTGGATTCTACTCCTGAAATCATTATTGCACTATATACTAACTAACTTGAATGTAAATTAAACAGTAAAATTAAAAAAAAAAAAAAAAGGGCAATGTGCTGGATTTGTCCCACAAGCTATAATTTCTCAATCCATATTCTAAATAATTATCCATATTTTCCCAAGTTTCTAAATAAGCATGAATTATTTCTATAAATACACACACATATACAACATGCACAGCAACAGATTATAGAATCAAAAATTTCTAAACTAAGTTGCTCTGCTTTTTAATTTTTTTATCGTTAGTACCATAGTGTGTTTTTTCCTACACCTTCCACAGGAGATCATTGGCTATTTGAATTATCCTTAGCAGAAATCTTGGTAAATTGTTTGCCTTGGTAATTTGTTGAGGCTCTTTCTGAAAAGAGGAGAATCCTCCCTTTTCAGGATTACTTCTGATGGCTTTTATTCTCTTCTCTGCATTACTCTAAAGGAGTATGTGAGCAGCGGTTGAAAGAATATCCCAATTATAATGTGCTTAGAGCATCTGCAGCACTGGTCCTGGAGGCTTGAGCAAGGGAAGCCACAGCTGTGAGGCTTTGCTCCTACTCTTAGCACAGCTGCCAAAGCAGATGGAAGGGCAGGGATCGTCTGCAGGAAGGCTCCAGATCTACCACGCGAGTGGAGAGTGAAAGGCATATCGGACATTGCTGAAATGGCTAGATTGATAGGCTCTGCACTCCCAGGAGCAGCAGAGGCGACAAACTCTCCCCACTCTGTGTCTCAGACAGAAACATGATGGATGGTGTGCGTGCAGTTGTCTCCAATCCCTTTACAGCTCGCGATCCCCTGTTCCGACAGGCGCTCATTTGGTGCCCTGCCTGGAAATTGTTCTGATGCCGTTTGTGTTTCAAATGCTTAGGAAAACATTTCTATTAAGGTTGCATGCCAAAATACAAGGCTATCCTGAATAGCAAGAAGGAAAGAGTACATTTAGTGCTGCTAATCTGCAAAGGAAAATATTACATATGCTCTCTCTGGAGAATAATAACACTTTGCATGTTGCTGTGCTAAATTTACTGCAGGACGATGAGTGTTAAAACAGCAGCCGTGTAAATGGGCCGTGGGGTGGTAAAAGGTTGACAGGATGATTATGCTTGAGGGGCCACTGTTATGTATGTCCTTTGGACAGTAGCTTGGAAGAGTTTCAGAGACACTAATTAATTCTGCCCCACAGTGAGGGGGCAGTAACCAGCTAGCTCAGTAGGAGGCTGAGCCAGAGAGCTCTGTCTCAGGTCAGAGGACCAAGAAAACACTTCAGGGTATGTCTAAGTTGATCCTCTAGAGAAAAGCTCTTTAATCTTACTTAAGGTTACAAAGTCTTTGGCCTCATGCAAAACATTTCATCTTGTGCAATTTCAGCTGTTCTTATTTTTTTTGAAGAAAGTAATGGGATGAATCAAGCAGCTCAAAAAGACCAGTAGAATCTTATTCTTTTAAAATGCTGATTATAGCTTAGGAATATTCATTTTTAGGCTCTTCTAATCACCAAATCTCTTTTCTTATACACATTTCAGATTCCTCTATTATATTTCTTATAGCTTCAATCATAGACCTCATTGGATTTTTTTTCCCCTGAAATTTCTTAATAGGGATAGCCCTGATTCCTGAGAAAAGTAGTAGAAAAGCTAATTTTCTATGAAAAATAGTGCCATCTGAAGAACACTTAAGAACAGGAAGCAGTATAGCCTTTCACTAGGTGAGTTTTTGGTTGAAATTTTTCTTCTAGATTTTAAGAACTGCTTCAGGTATAATTTAATTAAGGTATATCGACTTTTCTTATATCACTTAATAAAGATAGTTCATATTTATTGGGTATTTACTTTGTCCAAGCATTGTGCTAAGCACTCCATATAACCAATTCATTTTTGACTCTTAGGAATGATATGGGGATTAGGGGATAAGACCTATGTAAGACATATTTATATAACTGAGGTAGAGTAGTACAGTATGTTGTACAGTGTCCTGGCAAAAACTAGAATGAATATAGTTGGATACAATTATAGTAATACACTATTATTTGGTATAGTGGTAGGGTTTTATGAATTGTTGGTGCTCATATCTTTTCACCTTACCTTTTTATGTCTTTCAGGCAGAGTTAATACGTGTGGGTGGGGAGGAAGGAGAGAGTAAAGAGGACAGAGAGGGAAGAAGAACTGAGTGTCAAATTAGTGACACAGAAAGAATTTCTGAGAAATGAGTGATGCATATCTGATAGACATAATAATTTATAGATAATGATTAACAGCACAGTAGGACAAAGGATTTTATATCTTTAAAATGTGCTATAAATTAACCTTCACAAATGAATTTCCATTATGTACCCTTTGGCTGATTAATATCTTGCCTTCGACAGTTTGAAAAAAGTTGAAATTCTTACTTTATTTGAAACTTAACTAAATTGACTGGAATTATGATTTTATCTTTTCTAAAACCTGAGTGTTTAAATTTGGTATAGTCCGATGAGTGAAATTTTGGTGTGATAACTGGCATTGTACTGATTTAGTCTCTATGAATTTGGCCTAGCCATTTAAGCATATTATGACATAATTATTTTATTTGTAAATTGTAGGGTAAGTTAATGATATCTTCTTTAACCTCTTTCCTAGTGACATGGTTAGAATTTAAAAAAAAAAAAAAACTCTCTGAAACAAGTTATTCCCAGGAACTATTTTAAGATCCTTTGGAAGATATTTTTACCCATTGAGATTTCAAGAAAATAATTCAGTTTTCAAAACATTATAGGAATTTGTGAAGTATAGTCTATTGTATCCAATGATCTTAACAAAAAATTTTAAAGATTAAAAAATTGCTTATGATACATCATTAAACGAATAAAATCAGACTACAACTGTAATAAGCATGGTGATTCCCTCCCAAGAATTCAGCTGCTCCTTTCTTTTCCAGAGCATTCAGCCTCCTTTGGGAACCTATCTAGGTTAATGATGGAGCATGCGAGCTAGATTAAGCCACTCATTGGGTTCCATGTCAAGACTTTTCATAGAATTCTGTTACACAAATGACCTTTCTCCTTCTAGTATGCTATGATGTATAGATATAAAGCTTAGAAATATTGCTGTCATGTGGCCATCATAAAGAAAGTTAAATAGACAATGAAACTAACACACAGAAGAATGAAACTGAACCACCGAGCCAGAACTCTGATCTAACATAACTTGAGACTATGCTTCCTGTAGGTCTTAGAATTATGTGAAATAAGCTTGCTTTGAAATAAGATCTCGCTTGAAATGAAAAGAGAGGAAAATTCAGCATTTCTAAGAGCAGGGTTTTCCATCTGCAGCCTGAAATTCACATTGACTGAGAGCTGTTGATTTAGAGCTTGGAGATTTGGAAAAGCCAAATTCTCCAACTGAAGTTTAACATCAGCACTAGCAGTTGTAGAGAGATTGAAGATAAAGTAGAAGTAAGACTTCCAAAATCCTCTTTGAAGTAGTTTCTTTTAAATCTTCTTTGCTTGATAAAAGTAACAATCACTCTCATTGTGGAGATTAAGCTGCAATTCAATTTAGGGGTGAGAAGGAAATAATAAATACCTTATGATTTAAAGTTATTTTTACCTTGGACTTCTGTTCTGCCATGCTGGAATAATGAATATTGGTCTAACCCTCCTGACATAAACAGCTATATAAAACTGGAAAACTACCTGAAGCTTGTTTCAGGCATTTTACTCCATGTAGTGGAGAACTATCGTTTCTAAGGAAAGGGTGATCTTTGGGGTGCCTTGGGTGGCTCAGTTAGCTAAGCAGCCAATTCTTGATCTCAGCTCAGGTCTTGATTTCAGGGTTGTGAGTTTTTTTTTTTTTTTTAAAGAAATTTTTAAAATGTTATTTCTGAGAGAGAGAGAGAGAGCATGAGCAGGGAGGGTCAGAGAGAGAGGGCAACACAGAATCTGAAGCAGGCTTCAGGCTCTGAGCTGGCTGTCAGCACAGAGCCCGACGCGGGACTCAAACCCACGAACCATGAGTTCATGACCTGAGCCGAAGTTGGATGCTTAACCGACTGAGCCACACAGGTGCCCCTCAGGGTTGTGAGTTTAAGCCCCACATGGGCTCCATGCTGGACAAGAAGCCTACTCAAGGAAGGAAGGAAGGAAGGAAGGAAGGGAGGAAGGAAGGAAGGAAGGAAGGAAAGAAGGAGGGAGGGAGGGAGGAAGGAAGAAGGAAAGAAGGAATCAAGGAATCAAGGGAGGAAGGAAGGAATCTTCATGGCTTCCCAGGATGCACTTTCTGGACCACAGTGCAGGATAGTAGACCCTGAGTACATTATGGTGGTCTCATTGAACTGAGAAGTTAAAGATCTGTTTGGGGCTACTGAAGAAGCTCTATTTGGTTGGGGCACAGTCTCATAGAGGTGAGAAGAACACAGAGAAAGTGCTCCAAAAATATAGCAGTACCATTAATTCCTCGGATGAATACTAAGATCATAAATACAAGTAAAATTTTTGTAAAGCATGGCAGAGAAGAACTAGTGGAAATATTAGCTGAACAGAAATTTCAAAGATCTCGGAGTACTGAAAAATATTAGAGGTCTAATCAGTCAGATTGGGGAAAACTTGGCATTCAGTGGAGAACCCTGAAAAGGCATATACTATGAATAGAAATACTCTAGTTCTAGACTGTGGCCACCCTAACCCCTTCTCAACAAATTTTTTTTAAAAGATTATTTATTTTGTGAGAGAGGGAGACTGGGAGAGAGAGAGAGAGATAGAATCCCAAACAGGTTCCTCACTGTCAGAACAGAGCCCTACACAAGACGTGATCTCACAAACGATGAGATTATGACCTGCATAGAAATCAAGAGTTGGATTCTCTACTGACTGAGCCACCCAAGTGCCCCTCAATAAAGTTTAAAACACGAGTTGATCGGGGTGTCTGCATGGCTCAGTCGGTTAAGCATCTGACTTCAACTCAGGTCATGATCTCACGGTTTGTGAGTTCAAGCCCCACATCGGGCTCTGTGCTGAAACCTCAGAGCTTGGAGCCTGCTTCAGGTTCTGTGTCTCCCTCTCTGTATGCCCCTCACCTGCTTGGGCTCTGTCTCTCTCTGTCTTTCAAAAATAAATAAACATTAAAAAAAATTTAAAAAGAATGCAAAAACACAAGTTGATGCGCCAGTAGCTTAACTCTCTCATGAACAAATGTCAACACTTAAAAAGAATTCACCCCTTTAAAAAAGAAAACAACAAACATCCATCAATGTACCACTAACAAAGTTTAGAATACAATAAAAATGACTAGACTTGTGTAAAATGAGACTCAAGAAATACGATCTAAATCAAGAAAAATAAATAAATTAGGATAACAGAAATGTTAGTGTTGGCAAAAATGAACTTTGAAAGTTATCTTAAATGTTTTAATCATATAAAGGAAAATGAACTTAATAAATAGATGAGTAATCTCAGAAAAATTAGATTAGATAATCACAGAAAAATAAATTAAAATTCTAGAACTGAAAAGTCCAATATCTATCTGAATTGAAATCCTCATGGATGAGCTTACTAGTAGATTGGGTTCTAAAAGAAAAAAATCAATAAACATGAAGAGGGGAACATAAACTGATGCAGGCAAAAAAAAGTTTGTAAAATTGAACTAAGCCTTAGTGATTTGAAAACAAAAGCATACCCAATTGAAATTCAAGAAATAGAGGAGAAATTAGGGAAGGAAAAGTTTGAAGAAATAGTGCTAAAATTTGCTTAAATTTTATGATAAATGTTAATTCTCCAAAACAAGAAATATAGGGAATATCAAGCATATGAATCTTAAGAAGTACACGTATAGTCAAATTGTTGAAAATAAAATATTAAAGGAAAAAATTTGAAACCATCATAGAAAAAGATACATTATATGTAGGAAAACACTAAGTGATTACATTGATTTATCAGTAAAACCAATACAAGTTTCAAGAAAATGGGAAGACCATCTCTAAAGTGCCAAAATAAAAACCAAAATTGTCAATCTAGACAATGTCTTCAAAAAGGAAGGCAAATTAAAGACTTTTTGAAATAGATAAAAGTATTATGAACTCTTAACTAGCAAAGTTACCCTCTAAAAAAATGTAAAATTAATTTCTGGGTACTGAAGGGAAATGATACTATATGGACACTTAGATCCATACTGAGGAATGAAGTGTCAGAAATAGTAATGTTCTGACAAATATATTTAACTGTTGCTTAATTTAAAAAAGACAATTGGTGGGGCTCCTGGGTGGCTTAGCCGGTTAAGCATCCGACTTTCTCTTAGGTCATGATCTCGCGGTTCGTGGGTTCAAGCCCCGCGTCGGGCTCTGTGCTGACTGCCAGCTCAGAGCCTGGAGCCTGTTTCAGAGTCTGTGACTCCCTCTCTCTATGACCCTCCCCTGCTCACTCTGTCTCTCTCTCTCTCTCCTAGAAATAAAAAAAAAAAAATTAAAAAAGACAATTGGTATTATGGGATCTCTAGCATATGTAGAAATAGACAACAATATTATCAAATGTGGGAATGTAAGATAAAAAATAGGATTATTTGAAAATGTGTCTTCTGCCTTGAGTTTCTTGGACCTGTATTCTTTTGGCAAAGTTTGTACATTATTTTTTCAAATATTTTCTTCTGTCCTCCCCATTTATTATTCTTTTGTGCCTCCAATTATACACCAGTTAGGTTTCTTGAAACTTCCCACATGTTTTTGATGCTCTGTTCATTTTTCTTCAATATTTCATTTTTTCCTTTGTATATTAAATTTGGATTATTGCTTTTGCTATGTCCTCGAATGAACTGATTTCTTTTTTTCCAAGTCTCTGATCTGTAAATCACATCCAATGTATTTTCTCTTTAGTAACTATATTTTTCATTTTTAGAAGGTCTGTTTGAGACTCTTAAATCTTACATTTCTCTCCTCGTCATGTTCATATTTCCCTGTACCTTATTAAACGTATTAAGTTTATTTATAATAGATGTTTTAATAACTGTATCTGTTAATTTTATCATATGTGACAATTGTAGGACTGTTTAAATTGTCTAATTTGTTTTCCTCATTATTTTGATTCATATATTTCCATTTCTTCACATGCCTAGTGAATTTTACTACATACTAGATGTTATCAGCCATGCATTATTGGGTGTTGGATGTTGAGATATTCCTTTAAGTACTGTTGAGCTGGTTTTGGATTGTAGTTAATTACATGGAATTAATTTGACCTTTTTGAAACTTGGTTTTAAGATTGTTGGAGTAAGTCCATTGGAGCCTTTATTTTAAGGTTAATTTGGGCTCACTTTTAATGCCATTATACTCTTAGCACTCTACCCAATGTCCCCTATATTAGAGTCTTTCCACTTTGGCTGATGTAAACACAAAGTATTTTTAGACCTTGGTGAGCTCAAGGAATCATTCTGCCTATTCTTCCTTGTTGGCTCTTTCCTCGTTTCTGTCTAATGCCACAGGACTTATAATTGACAACCTATAACTTGTGTATCCCATTGGATGGGTATCTTTATATATTAACTCATTATATTTTAAAAGCCTTTATGAGACATTGTGGAGAGACTGTGAGGCAACTGGAAGATATAAGGTATGAAAGACACCATTTCTTATAACTTTGGGTCATAAAATTCATATTATACAGAATTATTACTAATTGATTTATTTTTGTTTTAAATGTGCAACACAACAATTTACACCAAACTATATTATGTTTTTACAATTAAAATGAATGTGCACTTGGGCGACCATAACATTTATCATTCAAAATGGAAACTCTCGTGAGTTCATGGCACACTGTTTGAAATTATGCCAGACACTGGCAAAAAAACAGATATGGTTGAGGGTAAACTAAATACTATGGTCACAACAGTTACAATATCTAGTTATCAATATTATTATAGAATGTGTATGAATACATATATACTAAAAATATATATTTATACATACAAACACATATTCTAAGATGGCTATATATATACATACTATTTTTATATACACATATATACATATACATTGTATAGGCTTAAGTATATGTATACACACACACATACGTAATATGGTGTATTCTCATTATTGTGTATGTGTATGGTCTTAGAAATATGGACTTTTCTCCTACAGTGAAATAGTGTGACTTGTGAGATCTATTGAGATTTGGGTAAGAATCATTTTCTTTATACACTTGCCCTCACACTGTCCTTCAGTGTTGGATTTTTATCTCTTTCTTAATATTATGGATGGAATGGCCAGGGATTTGAGTATAGCTGAATCTTTCTCCATAGAGTTGTTACTTCTCTCTCTCTCTCTCTCTTTTTTAATTTATTTCTGAGAGAGAGAGACAGTTGTGAACAGGGGACGGTCAGAGAGAGGAAGACAGAGAATCCGAAGCAGGGTCGAGGCTCTGAGCTAGCTGTCAGCACAGAGCCTGATGGGGGACCCGAACCCATGAACTGTGAGATCATGACCTGGGCGGAAGTTGGATGCTTAACCGACTGAGCCACCCAGGCGCCCCATTGTTACTTTTCTGATATCACCATTTGATCTGAAGCTAAAGGCTGTGAATAATTTGGCATTCTATCTCTTGTGTCTTAAAATATAGTTAAAAATTTTAAAAATGGCTTAAGCCAAAAATAGAAAAAATCTTGGGAATCTTATAGAATCTAAGAACAAGTGATCCATCAGGGATCTTCAGGAGACTTCTCTGTTCCAATCCCTTGTGTCTGATTCTCACTGCACATCAGCTTCATTCAGCCTAAATTTGCTTTCTATAGTTTTTCACGTATATAATCCATGTTTATTAAGTTTTTCCCCCATTCATGAGTCCAGCCAAGGCTGGCATATTCTTTTCTCGATTGCAATTCCAAATTTATAAGAGAAGAATAAGTTTGGCTAAATTTCAGTCCAGTTTGCTCCCCCAGCTCAGTAAATGGTAAGTACAATCACAAGGACACAAGTCTCAGAAAAAGGGGTCACTGTGAGCTGGGCAGCCACCCCTAAAGGAATTTTCAGCTTCAGCCTAAACTGAGAAGCACAGCTTTGTTCTCATAACTTAAATACAGGCTTTTAAAATAGGGCGAGAAATGGTTGTACTATAAATGATATTTTACAATTCTTTTACTTAAAGCTCAATATATGCCATTATAATTTTTTGTATTATTAGTTTCTTTAAAATAAACAATAAAATATAGTCATACATATTAGATTCAGGGCCAAAAGGAGCACCAAAATCAAATAATATCTCACTGAAGGATCCTTTGGGAGAAGAATAGCAATCACTGTGCATGAAAAAGAAACTCAGGACCTTGAAAATTGCATTACTATAAAAAAAAAAAGAATAGATAGAACTAAATCCACTAGACAGAAGAATGTGAAAGAATAAAAAGACGCGAGAAATGTATCACTACCAACATCAGCCCAACTGCATTTTTTTTAATTTTAAATCATGATGCCCAACTGACAGAGATTCTGTGATTACATTTGATACAAATGACATTTATATTGCCTGGTTACTAAAAAACAATTCTTTGGGGAGTGTGGCTGAATAAATGTTTTGGGGATGGTAGGATTTTCAAATAAATTAGCACAGGATTCTTATTTCAAAATGGAACACTAATAATAACCTAGGTGATGTGAATGTTTTTACATTTATGTGGATCTAGTTTGCAAGTTACCCCTGGGAACAAAGTCCATATGCCTAAGAAATAGCAGATAGATACTACTGTAAGCATATAGATTGGCTACTGAGCATTTATATTGCACTGTCCAATGTAGAAGGTAAGGAGTTAAGAAATTTGATTGGTAAGCCTATGAATTTGAGATTCACAGGTACAAATTGGAGGAAAAAAGGCTATGGATTGCTATAAGAAGCTTTGTATCAGGCAAGCACAGAATTTCTTTTATTCTATGAGGCACAAGTATATTTCAAAATTTCTGTAGAAAACTCCCTTTGAGATGAACCAAGAAAGTACTTTAGATAAAAGACCCAACAACGTCAAAATGAAGGTTAAGGGCAAAAGGATAGGGTCCCAGAAATGGCCCATACTGTGAGGGTCATAGGCCAATAATTGCTGCTCCATGCCACTGGATACATTATCATGCTATTTGGTGTAAATTAATTTACATGATCACATTAACCTTACAAAATATGTGTTATTCATCAGAAAATAAAGCTCCTTGACTCACTAAGAAAAAATAAATAACGAAATTGTTTTTGTGGTAGGAAACATGGTATGTATAGTTTTTTTTTCCTTAAATGAGTAGTTCTAGTTTTTATAACACTTTAATTTTGAAAACGTCACAAGCTTCAAGAAAAACTGGAAGTACAGTGCAAAGCACTTTTTCTCCTGAACCATCTGAGAGTAGTTGCTAACTGAATGCTCTAATCATCCTATTTCTTACAAAAAGGAATTCTACGTAAACACAACACAGGCATAGAAATCAGATGATCAAAAACTGATATGTTACCACCATCTAATCCCTAGATACCACTCAAGTTTTGACAATTGACCCAACAGTGTTTTGTTTGTTTGTTTGCTTGCTTATTTATTTTTGAGACAGAGTATGAGCGGGGGAGGGGCAGAGAGAGAGGGAGACATGCAATCTGAAACAGGCTCCAGGGCTCTGAGCTGCCAGCACAGAGCCCGACTTGGGGCTCAAACCCACGAACCATGAGATCATGACCTGAGCCAAAGTTGGACGCTCAACCGACTGAGCCACCCAGGTGCCCCTGTTTATTTATTTTTATATAACAAAATGACCCAGTCCAAAATCTTGTGTTGTCCTGTCATTGTAGTGTCCTTTATTTTGGAAGGGTTGCTTGATCTTTCCTTGATTTCATAACCTTGAAACTTTGGGGCTTGACTGGTGTTTCCTCATGATTGGACAGAGAATTTGCAACTTTTGTGAGAATGTCACAGAAGAGATATCTATTCTCTTGCATCCTACCAGGTGGTGGATACTTTCGGTTAATAAACATATGGTAGCAAACAATTCTGAGACTATTAGAATATCCTCTTTTCATCAGAGTTCCAATTAATTAATTAAATATATATTTTTTTGGATATGTGGTTTCCCATTTTATTCAACAGCTTACAATCTGTTGCTATTATTTACAGTTGATTCTCAATCTTTGTGGTGGTTCCATGTTTCATAAAGTTGCCACGAATAATGAATTGCAAATATTCCAGCATGACTCCTAGGGAAAACACAAGGCTAGGTTCCTTTGAGCCTCTGATTAGAATATTTTATTTCACCGATCGATAAGTAATCTTGTTGTGTGTGTATTTTTCTTTAAAGGGAACTTATTTAATATATTTTGTTGATGCATTAAAATTGAATCACCCCAATAGTACTATAACTCATGCTTACTGAAACTTACCTAACACACTATTTTCTACTTAAAGACATTTTGCAGCTTTCTTGTGCCTAGGAACACTAGATAGCACTTCAGGACTATGCTTAGGGGTCATTTTAAACAGTGTGTTCATCAGTAAAAAGCATAACATGTGAAAACCATAGCATTAAATGGACTGTGAAGAAGATAGTTTTTTATAGTATGAGAGCTCAAACAGTAAGGTGAGATGTTATGTTCGACCTCAACTGGGAACATGTACATCAAACAATACAAAGTTTTTGCTGTTCTTTGTATTCCTGTGAGTGTTGTGAAAAATGTAAAGAGTATTAATTTGGGAGTTAGAAATGAATTTTAGGGAGTAGGCAGATTTGCAAATATGGAATCTGTGGATAATGAAAATTGACAATATTTTGATACTAACAAAGGGACATTAACAGTGGGAATCCCATTGAAGTTGGCTTCAAAGCCCTTTTGGCATGCTCTCATCGTTCTTTGAGCACTTCTTTGCTTTCTGGCACAAAAAGATATAACAGATCCATATTATCAGCTCTGAACTTTGCCATTTATCCATGGATAATTCTTTCTTTTAGCGGAATGTGGTATTAGGAAATCAAGATCTAGGACCTAGTTGTGTTCATTGCTAGTTCTTGTTGCAATTCACAGTCCTTCTTACAGGACGATTCTAGATTAGATAGATAGGTAAGTAGTGTTTAAGCATAGTGTAGGTAATAGGATTGTACCCAAGATCAAGTCTAGGAACATTGCAGTTATATATGGTGGTGATGAGAGTTATGGTGGAAGGGAAATATTAAGAACAGATGCCATATTCTTAATAAATCTGAGGAACTAATAAGGAACTTAACATGATAGCATAGAAGAATATTAAGTTAATAAACTTATTTCATGAACTCCAAATAAGGAGGGTAGATTAGCTTGAACTTGATTTAGTATAAGTATCAGAAAGCTGAAAATACAAGCTTTTATTATTATTACAAGGTAATAATTTTTAAGTAAAATTTTAGAGGTAAGCATTCTGGGGAAAGAAGGGGAATCCATTGTCAGGCTTCATAGATTTTACCGTTCCTCTACATGCATCCTTCCCTCCCAAGTTCGCTTCGTGGTCTCAGATACTGATCCAGCTCTACTTGGTAGCTAAGGAGGAAAGTGAAAGGGCATACTAACTACTTCCATTAAGAAACCTTCCTGTATGTTGGAAATACACTTTAGTTTAAATTTCATGAGTCAGAATTGGTTCACATTGAAATTTAGTTTCTATTCCAGATGGGTATGTGCCAAAAAAAACATCAATATGTCTATTTAGAAAGTAAAACAAATACTGAAAGATAATCAGCAGGATCTATCACAGATAAGATGGAGGAAAATGAATATCTTAAAAAGGTAAAGGGCAGGGCTGCTTGGGTGGCTCAGTCAGTTAAGTGTCTGACTCCAGCTCAGGTCATGATCTTGTGGTTTGTGAGTTTGAGCCTCGTGTGGGGCTCTGTGCTGCCAGCTCAGAGCCTGGAACCTGCTTTGGATTCTGTGTCTCCCTCTCTTTCTGCCCCTGTCTGGCTCGCTCTCGCTCTCTCTCTCTCTCTCTAAATAAAAAAAAAGTAAAAGAGAGCTAGGAGCATGTGGAACAATTTCTTCTGGCCCCTTAAGGCAGAATGAATACAGTTCTCCTATTAGGAATTATCCCTTCTTTCATCTTTTTTGTATTATGCTTTGCTTGTTTTATTTTACAGTTTGTTTGCATCTATGATTTGCTGTCTTCATTAATGTTTTGCTTGCCTCTGTATGTCTATATCTATCCATCTCCTTCAGTGAAAGTGAGCTTGTAGGCAGAGAACACAACCTCAGTGGTTTTTTTTTTTTTTTTTTAAGGAAAACTGTATTAGAGTAACTGTAAAGAAGCCAGATCCCAAAGAGAAACCGTTCTGTGTTCAAATACTGGTTGTCACTTGCCAGCCATATTCCTTGGACAACCTACCTGACCTTTCTAAAGAGTAGCCTCCTTATCTGTGATAATACATGTGAAGTTCTTAACATGTTACCTGAAAGATAATATCCTAAATGAATATCAGCTATTATTTTTGGTAACCACTACCAAAATGCACACAGTAAATGCCTTTTCAATGTTTATTTGATTTGATGGAAGGCTTCACTGTTGTTTTCAAATGAAACAGAGCCTGCAAAAACAAGAACCCTGTTACCATTTGACTAGAAATGTTATTACGAAATTAACTTCACAGCTGAGGAACCCAGACTCACTATCAACAGATTACACATCATTTTTACTGCTAAGCCACTGACCTCCAGATGATTATTACTAGATTCTCTTTTCCAGTTAAGTTATTTCACACTGTGATGAAGCAGTGGGCAGAAGTGTAATGCATAATTCCAAGGAATTTAAGATGATAGAAGGGAACACCATGTTCACATCACAGACCAGTGGTCAGACAGTTATTTACATGCTTGTCCCAATGCACATGATCATCTTCTAATCTGGTAGATCTTCCACCCCAAGTTATACAGTAAACATAATCAGTGTGCATGGAATTCACAGGGATAACTGCATTCATCAACAGTTGAGGTGACGTAGAACATGACAGCGTTTTTAAAAAATTTCCTTTGGGAAAGTTTGAATTTCAGACAACAATTTCAAACAAATGCAAATAGCTCAGGTCTCCCATGGGTCAGTTTACAAAGAGTTTGTCTTTACCCAATTCCTTTTCTTATTCACAGTTCCTACATTAAAGACTTGCTGTTGGGTACTTGCCTATTTGGCTGAGACAGAAAACCAGACACAACTGAGGGGATTTACTAGGAAATCTGTAAATGTCAAATGCAAAAACAAGAGTAAACTCTCAAAGCAGGCAAACAATAACAAAAATTTCAAAAATAGGAGCTATAAACCAAATAAGTAAACTGAAATAAGGATGCTAAATCCCAAAATATTAAGTGTAAATAAGGTATAGTCTCAGCTCCAGGGTAAACTGGTATTCCAAGGAAGGACTTGAAGTTCTTATTCAAAAATTAGCAATTGAATGAATTAAATTCATGGACTCTAGATTGCACATTACATAAAACCATCTCTCTCTCTCATCAAAATTACCTCACTTTTTTATGTTTTACTTTTAAATGTGAGATTATTGAGAATTTATTACAGATTAGGCAAATTGCACATCCAGCTTTGAAATTAAATTGTACTTACTGTTAGTCATTGTTCCTCATTTGAGTTCTACCCCATGGTTGTTGAGAAGATTAAATGGGGTGACCTATGGAAGGCACATTGCACAATCTCCAGCACACAGGGAATCTACAGAAAATGTTTGGTATTAGCTCTTCTAGAATTGATGCCTGAAATTATTTCATGTGTATAGTTCAGTCAAGTTGGAGAGAGATTTTTTTTAAAGAAGTGAAATACATGGCTTCTCTAATGCCAACATGTTAAATAAATAAGAGCCGTGTAGTTTCTTATGATCATCTAGTAATTAGAATGTGTATGCCCCAAATATTTCTAGTCTGCCTTTCATACTAGAGTAATTATGTAGTCTGCAAATTCGCCATGAAAATTAAATCACTTACCTTCCAAACAGCCAGCGTGCTCAGATCATTCTGCAAGAGCGATATGTTGAACAGTGCACATGATTCCAATTTTAGTAATTATAGAGGTTTTAATAGAAAGATAATTGAAAATACTGCCTAATATTACTATAAAAATCAGGGTTTCAAATGAGGTACAACATAAAGTGAGAAAAGAAACCCTATTTATGAGACAACTAAAATACTTTATACCCTTGGTACCCCAAATTAACTTCTTGTCTGTACTTTGTGCTGTTTCTACATCTCCCAGGAAGTCTTAACACTGATTGTCTGCCTCATCCTACTGAGCAGAGTTCTGGATCTGAAATTCAATGTTTCAAGTAGTCTTTTCTGTAAAGACACATAAAACACAACATAGTCTGGCAAAACTAAGGATAGTTTGCAATGAGGCAGGGAACACAGGGCTCTTTATCAAGCACTCTGTTGTCTCCTTCTCTCCTTGGTAAAATCACTTTAGATATTTTCTACATCCTGCATATAGGGAAAGAACCATTTTCCTTAGAATTCTCACCAAAAAGGCATATCAAGACAGCTTAGGTGGATCTAGCAAGGTACCTACACCCTCTTTGGAAAACACCTATGAAGTGCATTCATGTCAATATTTTATATAATAAGAGAATGAAATATCACAAGTTTCAAATATTTCCCACAAAATAAAAAAAACATAAATTGTTACATTATGTAAAAGTGGGACTTGAATACATTAGAATAATTTTTAAGGTCACATAAATATCCACTGTCTTACATCTTCTGATTAAAATGACTATACTAAACCTATGATAAGGGCACAGATTTGAGATTTGGGCTGGGATTCCACTCTGACACATTCAGCTCCAAGACTCAAGAAAATTACTTATTCTGAAAGTCATTGTTCCTTATTTGTCAAATGGGCAGTATTAATCATATCCCATGATTTTGGGAAAGTGTAAATGATGTGATTTATGTAACACACATTGTAAAGTACCTGTAAAGTACACAACTGATGCAAAACAAATATTTGGTTATTAGAAGTTAAATTCTTCTCTCATCTATCAGTACTCCAAAAATCTAATAGAAGCAGGAAAATGAAACACAAGGTGCTTATAATTTGCTCAATATTAAAAGTTCCAATACCTGGTTCTTTCATTTTTTTCCCATTCTTTCTTTCTTTAACCTGTTAATGGTTATATATACATTTTATATGCTTTTCATATATTTAATATTATTTATACATTAAATAGAAACTTAAGTTAACTATGTGTGTATATATACTTAAAGTTAGGTGATACTAGCAATTTCAGTGATCAAACTGAAGATGTTCACATTTCAATCATCAGTACCCACTGCTGGAAATACATTCTAATAATTTTGTTCCAAGAAACTAGTATTTGTTTTACTTCTACTACCTTACAATCTCATCTTTGACAGATACTACCTCAAAGTCATGTTTATACTCAGAGATCATAACTCCAGCTAAGTCATTTGAAATCATTTTTCAAATTGCTTCTTTTCCAGGCTTTCCAAAGATACTAATAGATGTTATGTATCCTCAATTATTAGCCAGCAATTCTCATATGGAACTCATAGAATATATTCATTAATATTTTAGTATTAAGTTATCCTCCCAATCAAAATGATGAAATCAGTAGATATTTTCACTAATTAATCTGTTTGTCTGCCCTGAAAAGCTATTAATTTTGTTCTAGTGAAAATACGAAGCATAAACTAATATTTATTGAGCTACGGTAACCTCACCATTGAGTAAATTCACATGTATTATTTCATTTAAGTTCCAATTAACTACTATTTTCCCACTTTTCAGATAATGATGCTCAGAGAGGTGGCAGTTTTGGGTCAACATTGCATACGTGTGCGCTTGTGGAACTGGCCTTTGAAGCCAAATGTTTTGACCACAGTCTCTGCTTTTAAATACTTTCCCCCCAAACGCAAGAAATCTCTATGGATTCCAGTGAGAGCTGTCTAAGAATATCTTCTTTGACCATATGTTCTTGGCATAATGTTTCTTCAGGATTATCATAACAACTGGATTTCTCATTCACCCTTACCTCCCTGCAGTCAGTTTTAGATCCTTCACCACCTCAAATTTGCATACTTTCTCCTCCTTGAGGTAGAAACCACCATGTGTCTCAGTTACAACAAGCAGTGTCTTAAATGAAAAATAGTATAAAAGAACTGTTGAGGTTTGTTGTGGAGAAAAATAAAACAACTCGGAGACATAGGAGAGATGACCTTTAGTTTTTATTTTATTTATTTATTTTAATGTTTTATTTTATTTTTGAGAGAGAAAGACAGAGACAGAGTGTGAGCAGGGGAGGGACAGAGAGGGAGGGAGACACAGAATCCAAAGCAGGCTCCAGGCTCCAAGCTGTCAGCACAGAGCCTGATGCAGGACTCAAACTCAAGAAACATGAGATCATGACCTGAGCTGAAGTCGGATGTGTAACCAACTGAGCCACCCAGGCCTCCAAGGCCCTGTGGATTTTAAAAAGGCTATCACAGAAAAAACAGGCAGCAGAACTAGAACCTATGGGAAGAAAATAAAAGAATGAAGATTTTAGTTTAATGTAAGGAATAACTTTTAAAAAAGAAATGTTATTAGTTTTATCTGAATCAGAATTGAGCAGTCTTGGGATGCAGTGAGCTCCCTTCAGATCAACTCATATTTTGGAAGGCGGTGAGGCAAGGATGTTCCAGAAGATGATCCAGTGACAGATGGAACTAGAAAGGATGCCAAATATAAGCCTGGAGTTATATAGTTGTGTCAGTTTCCTCCTGATTATCAAGGGTTTGTGGAAGAGAAGAAGAGGTCACAGGACATCCAAAATCCCAGATGAGAGAGGACAATACAGAATGAAAAAATGAAAAGAACAGAATAAGGAGTCTGAAGCCAAACCTTGTTGACTTGACAGTTGTACTTGGTAATAGACCATTCCCCCTTTCCTACTCGTTCATTGTCAGGATCTGGAAATATTTTTGTCATATCTTGCTATCCTTGAATAATTTTCTATAGTCATCATGATTGAGCCTGTGATAGGGACAACCTTTCTTTGCTTGGTTTACAGAACTTTCCCTTTGTGTATATTCCTTAGCATGGCTGGTTTCCTTAAAAAAAAAAAAAAAAAAAGAAGTTGGCTTTCTAATCAGGTATCTAAAATTGAACTCATTTAAGGCCTTGTCAGCAAGTAGTTGGTGACTGTCTCCTAACAAGACTTAGTAATAGAAGGCCACAAAATTTATATCTTAAGAAATTTCTCAGGTTCTTTTCCTAATCACTAAACTTGTCTGGAGCAACAGTATTTTTAATTTGACAGTATTTATTGTATTTTCTGATTCAGCTTTTTTTCTTTAGCAGAGATCTCATTGAACTTAAATCTAAGCTAAGGAGGGGCGCCTGGGCGGCTCAGTTGTTTAAGTGTCTGACTTTGGCTCAGGTCATGATTTCATGGCTTATGAGTTCGAGGCTGTCTGTGGTCAGCGTGGAGCCTGCTTCAGATTCTTTCTTCCTCTCTCTCTGATTGCACACTCTCTCTAAAAATAAACATTAAAAAAGAGCTAAGGAGAGATTTCATATTGACATACTAAAAAGTTTATAGATTTAGTAACCTGAAACATATCAAGTTCTCTAATCAAAATCTGAAACTAGAATCACATGTTTTGTGACTGTAACTTAGCATTGTGCAGTATTCCCAGGCAGTTATCATTACAAAAAAATCAGAGACCTGATTATTCTCTAAATTCTACAATCTAAATTGCTAATACCATTCAATATTTTCAAAATTTTTCCCTAATAGTTTCATATTGGACTGCTGGCTCCAAAGGCATGCATTGACCTAATAATAATTTAAAGCTAGTAGAAAGAATGATCATATAAAAAGCCTTAATTTCTACCAAGCATAACTTAATAGAGAATAAGAAGTGTAAAGAGAGGCACCAGGTGGTTCATAGGACCTTCAGGTAAAACAAATGAGATTTTATTAGGCTTACAGATACAATTTGTGTGTGTGTGTCAAGGGATAACAAGAGTGTTGATTTGAGTGGCTTATTAAACAGCCATGTTTAGCTCAGCAATATTTCTCATTGTTTGGCTTTTTAATCTGCCAAGAAATGGGTACCATTTGCACTTATGAACTGTGTGTAATTATAGTGACTCAGATACCAGCTTATAATGCATCCTCCATTATAGGCTGCTCTCTTAGTCTTTTATTTTTTGTTCCCTAAATGAAGGGAGACCAAAGAGAATTCTACTCTGACCTTGACTTCAGACTAGAACATATATATCTATAAAAATATTTAGTATCTACATTTATAAAAGTTTTTTATCAGCATTTCCCCTAAGTTTTATGTTTTTGATGATAAAAGAATAAGTTGTGCATGCCATTCAAGATAAATGGATGAAGATAGTTCATTTCCTCCAAATTATTTTTTTACATTTATTTATTTTTGAGAGACAGAGAGAATGAGTAGGGGAGGGGCTCAATCCCATGAACTGTGAGACCATGACCTGAGCTGAAGTTGGACACTTAAACAACTGTGCCACCCAGGCACCCCATTACAAAATATTTTGATACTGATGGGTGAAGCATAATAGAAACAAGTCTGTATGTAGCCTTAACCAGCTGGGACTGTCTAAGGAAATGGAAAAGAGGTTGCATGTGTCTGATCATGCTACATATTCCTGAGTAGAGGTTTCTCCCTCTACTCCCAGCCCCAGCTGAGACTACAGTTCCATCTCTGTATTTATTTCCAGGTACCCCATAATTGGTGGTTAGTATTGGAGGATCCTAGATCTCAATGTATTCAATCCTCTATTCTTTGCAACTGAGTTTCACAGATGTTAAGCCAACTATCAAAAGGGGAACTAGGGCAGGGCACCTGAGTGGCTCAGTTGGTTAAGTATCCGACTTCGGCTCAGGTCATGATCTCACGGTTCGTGGGTTCGTGCCCCACATCGGGCTCTGTGCTGACAGCCAGCTCAGAGCCTGGAGTCTGTTTTGGATTCTATGTCTCCCTCTCTCTCTGACCCTCCCCTGCTCCTGCTCTCTCTCTCTCAGAAACAAATAAAACATTTTAAAAAAGTATTAAAAAAAAAACTGGAACTAGGGCTCCTGACCCAGATCAATGATCAGTTTTTATAACATTCTATCTGATCTTGATCAGTAATCTAGTTCCTTTTATATTCTACTGTCTTATCCCTCTCTTTCTTAGGTCTGGTCTAATCACTGTTACTATAGTAAAGATTTTAGGAGTTAGTGGTGTTTTGCCTCCTAGGATCATTTAATTAAAAGAAAAGGGAAAAAACTATGTAAAGGCATCTTAATTCGAAGGAATGAGTCCATGCTAGTGGATTTTGTGAAACCATGGTAGACCAAGTGAAGAAATTTTGTGTCTGGCGATTTTGTATGAGTGGGGGTGGGATTTTGAATTCTTGCCCCAAATCCTGATATTCTTTTCCAAGTGAATGCTGCCTTCCAGGTGTTACACTCCTTGCTTCTCTCTGTGCCCCTATTCATCACCCACACGGAGAGGAGTAGTTCTGTTTGACTTTAGCCTGCACTTGTAGGAATATCTTCTCTTACAGTAAAATATTGAACACAACTGTGTGGGGAGAGGGAGAAGGACAAATGGACACTTTATGGAAGAGATCGCTACTTTGTAATGCAGGAGTCACATGGACAGAAATGACCAAATTGTTGATGTGAGATGGTTAGAATACCATAGATTTGCCTGGAAGTGTTAATCCAATGGCGCTGTAGAGAATACGTTTTAAACATTGATCCCATACACCCATTCTCACTCTTTCACCTAAGGGAAGCCCCTTTTGAAAAAATCTTATGGAAATCCCATATTCATACTTTTGGAATATGAGGTAATGGATTTCGTGTTTCCCTGACTTTCTCATTTCTCCTATTTTGCCTCTCTGTTGTAGCCAATAATGCAACAAAGAAGAACTTTAGGAGTGCAGCGAACTCAGAAATAGCCCACTGTAGTACAAGGACATGTTTATTTATAAATTAGCTCCTGAACAGTCAGTTATGCCATCACTTTGCTCCTGAAGAGTGGTTTTTTTGGGCGTCCTGTCTTTGGGCTTTCCGTATTAAATTAGATTCAAATCTTTTTGGAATGCTCAACTCTAAATTTAATACTTTTGGTGAATCTCATTTCATAATTATTGAGAATTGTTAATATAGAAACTTTACTCATATATACCATGAAGGTTCTTAGGAAGAAAGATCTGTTTTTTATACAAACATTATTGGCATTTTATAAAATATTTATTCAAAGTTCAGGAGTGTAGTTTTCTGGCTAAGGCTTATTCAGCTACCATCATGTCAAGCTCACACCTTTTTCTTCTTAGTTGCTATTATTCTGTCCCACTCCCCAAGGCCTAAAGGAAAAAGTCTGAAGGAGCTATACTTTATTGAAATATGAAGGCTATGGACTTCTCCTCTTTCTTTAAAGATATAGAAAAAAAGTCATGGGCTCTGATTGCTAGCTCAGAATCTTGTACATTTCATAATGAAAATGTCCTAGTATAAAGATTCCGGCTATTGGGGCCTTACATTTTAAAGGAAATTCTACTTGTTAGGCACTGTAACTGTTTTTGGCCAAGAGAAAGAAAAATTGTTTAACTGAAAGCATGTAGTGACAATGTTGTGATAGGAGCCAAAATGTCTCTAGTTGATGTTGTGCATAGAAAAAGAATTTTGTTGCATAATACTTGGAGCTGTGTTTGCAAAATGGATGGTTGGTAGATATTTTTGTTCTTTCTCTGCTATACCAATGGATAAAGCATGCTGATAAGTCACTATAGCTCTGTGGGGTTCATGCCACAATGGAATTCCAGAGCTGTTCTCTTTCTGAAGGGAGAGCAGAGTCTTAGGGACACCATTACATACTTTTTATAGGAAAGCTACCTTGTCTGGACTACATAACATAGCTCCCATTGTCTGCATTTTTGGCTCACTACAATGACTTTACCTAGAAACTTCTCCATCTGAGTAAAGCCCACCATGAAAATTCCTTTGGGGTCTTTCTCTCTTTCTGATATCTACTCCTTTGTTTCTTTCCCTCCCTTTCTGGTAATCCCCTTTCTTCATTTCTGTCTGAAGAAGGCATATTCTTGAGACCCAGTGAGCCAGATCTGAGCTCAAATTTTATCTTGGTCACATGTAAAAATGTGGTTAGGAAAAATTATTTCATTTCAAAAATCGTTCTGCCTTGTCATATGGAATATGGAGATAGTATACATTCTGTAGGGTTAGAATTAAGTGAAGTAATGTGTGTAGAACATCTAATACATGAACTAAGATGTAGAACTACTTGATATGTTTCCTTCACTTTTTTTCCTTCTTACTCAGCTCAATGCCCCACTAATAGGAGTTTCCAGCTTAACACTTTAATGCTTTCAAGAACTATATAATTATTACCTATAATTACAGGTTCCTAAACAGCATATAGAGCAAGAATTATGGTTAAATTAGTCCGTTACATCTTAGCAACCACCAATGGAAGTACTATTATTAATACAGGTAATACCTTGAATTTCCAAATAGGCAGCCAAGCTTTGTTCCATTCACTAAACCCTAGAACTGTGATAAATGACAGATCCTGAGTAAGAATGGCCATTTTCACTGGTGTTTTGAAATGGAGCAGGGTCTCATTTTAGAAAATATTCTTAAGGCATAAGATTGTGGCTCCAGAGCTCAGAGTTGCAGAGAAGATACTGGGTGTGTCTGTAATATAGAGGAGTGAGCTTTAAAGTCTCTTTAAGCTTCCATCTTGGATAAAAACGTTCAGAATTATTTGAACTGCATGAATTCCAGGTCCATCTCTATCAAATAACTCACCTGAAGAACTTTAAAGGGCATGGGTACAAGTTACTGCTGATCAACCCACAAAAGCAAAAAAGAAGAAACAGTGAAAGAAAGTGTTTCCCAGATGGGTTCCTAAATCTCTGTCACTTCTGTTAAATTGGTAATTCTCAACAATATGCATAAATAAAAAGCATGCAGGACTTTTAAAATGCAGATTCCTGAGCCCCATCCTTGGAGAGCCTGGTTTTGTAGCTCTGGGGTGTAGCTTAGGAATGCAGTCTACAATGCATTTTAGGCATTCCTAAGATAAGTAGTCCTTGGACTTTACTAGAAAACTTTGCCCTGTACCCTGCCTTATAAATAAGTTATATGACTGCATCTTGGGGGCTGCTAAGCAGTAGAGTCTAGTGAGATAGTTGCAATTTCTCATGCCGAGAGAAAGAAATCCAATTAAGAAATGTAAATTCTTCTTCATGCTGAGAGAATACGAGGCAATAAAAATATGAATTTCTTTATGTTGCATGGAAGCTTCTGGGAGCCCATAAAGGCTGAGCAATCCTTGCCGAGCAGCTGGACTGTCATCATCTTCTCTGGCTTTTATGGGAGAAGATGAGACACTTTTGGCACTTTCCCGAGAACAATCTCTTTGTGAGATTTTCTGTACAGGCTATGAGGCTCTTTCATTAATGCTTGAAATCCATAATTAACTATTTAGAATGAGGGGGGTGTTAAAGTATGTTATGAGTGCAGTCTTTTCTTAGGATTATTATCTGATTTCTAATCGCACCCTCCCCTCGTGATACGTTTTTGCAGAAAAGCTGATGGTGGGAATGAGGAAAAGGTAGTTCAGTACCATTGGAAGGAACTAGTTAGTGCTCTGACAAACAGAGAACAGTTCTAACTAGTACTCATGATCCAACAGTTGTGTGACCCTGATGCAGGCCCTCGTAAAGATGAAGCCTATGAGCTGCTGCCAAAAATGGCAAAAAGGAAAAAGAAAGATGAAAAAGTCAGTAGGGCTTTGGCATGAGCCTCTATTGCCTTGATGTGCCCATGGCAGCAGAGTTGAGTGAGAGGAGATGTTTTTATTATTTGGAGGATTCCTTTCATTTGGTTTTCTGAGAGGATTCTATATGATCCTGGCTGAATCCTACCTACCACTTCAAATACTATCTTCTTTTCCATTTTGCTGTTACATGGAGTGAGCTTGTTCAGATAATCTTTTCAAGTGGATTCCTTGTTATGTGTTCTTCCTTGTGGTCCAGCATTTGTAAATTCAATCTCTAACTCAAAGATTCTAAATCCACAACAGTTGTGCCCTGTATCAGTAAATATATGTTGTTCGAGTCAGGTCCCTCAGCAGCACCCTCTATATTCCTTCTCTCTGTTTTTCATTATGTTCCTGATTCTTGATTTAAAGGATGTTATTTTGGGAAAACTAATGTGCACAAGGATTAGCAGCAATTCCCTTTGTAAACCAAGCCTGTTAAAAAATGCATTTCCGGGAGCTCAGTATAACCTACACCAGCAAGTCAGAGCTTTTGCTTCCTGCGTGGGGAGAATGCTAGGCTCCTATATTCAAGGATTGCTTTATTAGCCACAGAAGAAGCAGCCAAAAGTAGAGATTCCCAGAACAATTGTAAATTAATCATTGAATTTAGAATACCATTTTCAAATGATTTTCAATCAATGAACAGACCTAGGAAGTACAAAGACAACTCAATTCTGGTGTGTATCTTAGCCATTTAAAGATATTCATAGGTTTGAAACTTAATGTTTTCTTTTCATTTACAGTGTATTTATTGTTGGCAGTAAATTCATGAGCGTCCAGCCTTGGAGAATTAAGTCTTCTGTACCTTACATAATGGCTCTAGCAGAAATGGTTAGCTATTTGGAATTCACTAGTGCTGCTCTGCCAGTCTATATTAGACATGATTTGGGAGCACCACTAGATGCATGTATGTATTAAACTTTTCAAGCCATATCAAACCATCTTGTGTCAAGACATTGTTTAAGGAAGGAGAGCTAAGAATTTAGCTTACAATAATGTAAGGACTGAATACCTCAGCACTTTATCTCAGCCATAATATCTGACCTCTTTTGTCCCTTAGGTTAAGACCCATCTTCTAGGCTCATGACTCTATATACCTCTAGTCTATGACATACTGCTGATTCTTGTAAGCAACCATAGGTGCATTCTCACTGCTATGTTCTTTCCCAGAGGAGGAATCTTATAGTGTGAAAGTAGGAAAATCCCACCCTATCTGAGGTCCAGAGTGTTGCCATTGCTTACCTAGGGTCATCTTCCTAGTTTGTGAAAGGGTAGAGACTTAAATTCGGATCTTTAGAAGAGGCTATAAGGTAAATTTCAGCCAGAGGTTGTAATGTGTGACATACACTTGGCTTGTTGGATTCACATCAGATACTTGAAGCTTCTGTTGTTTTTTTCTGGAAAAGAAAGAGGAAGTATTTATGGAGCCAAAGGATTCTGAGTCATGCAGACTTGGGCTCAAATTCTGTCCTATTGCTTCGTAGCTGACTGATTTGGGGGAAACCACTTAACTCAAAGCTTTATTGTCATCTGTTAAAAATGTGAATAATAATATTAATATTAAACTTTATAAGGATGTTCAATGCCATTTATAAAGATGTTGCCTAATGTAGACTTCGTAAGTGATTATCTGTAAACCTACTCTCTCCTGACCATACATCCCACTGATCTTTTCTATTGGCAACATCACTGTGTTTTTCATTTTATATTTCCCTGTCCAGTCTAATGATAGTCACAAGACAATTTCTATTATAAGACATCAAAATTCCCAGCTGGGGGATTACTTTAGCCAATATAGTTAGAAAGAGAAAGAAAAATGCCATTATATATTTGTAAAGGAGGATTTAAAATGAGATAATTGAAAGTCAGCTTGTTTATCTTTAGGGGACAATTGGTGATTCTTTTTTCTTCCCAAGTAATGGATTGTTATATATTTAATTGCTATTTTGAGAAAGGTATTCCTCCAAATGGGCATTAGGGAAAGAGGACAGATTTTAATTAAACCATTTAGCACATACTGAATAACCCCACCAGGAGGCATGATAAAGGTATGCTTAATTGGCTTAGAAGGATGGTAGCAATGTGAGAACTTCAAACACAAAGTTAACTGCAGAGATAATTCTACATCTATCTCCTAATCAACAGCAAGGGGAATTATTGAAAATTTTAAAAGCAAGGCAAGAAGATTAAAAAAATAGGCTGACTTTTATCTAATTTGTCCCCAAACAAAGTTTCTCTAGGGTGTGCATGTATGTTCCATTTTGTGGATAAGTATTCATCAGGAAGGGGCTGCTTTATTTATTCCTAAGGCTGTCTGACAGCATGTTTTCCTTCTAACACTTTTGTGTACTGTGTCTGAGAACGTTTCTCAATCTCTCATTCCTTTCATTCTTTCCTCTGTCCAATCTCCCAGTTAAGGTTTTTCTAAATGTCAGTACCAGCATGTGGGCACATAAAAACAGAATGGTGAGTCTGGGCTGTATATCTCTCATGCACCTATTTATTGTCTTCGGACAATGTAATCGGTCAAAGAGCAAGTGGGCTGGTCAGAGAATGGGGCAGTTTTAGGACCATTTGCAAGAGAGACAGACAGACAGATAGCAAAATAGCTATCTGAAGCCAACCAAACACTGAGATCTGAAAACCAAAGGCCATAGGAGAGCAAGTAAAAGAGCAATAGAATTGAGACAGGCAGGTGAAAACCAATTCAGCTCTATATCACCAGTATATTAAAAATACCCATTATGTTCCACAATTTGTGATAGATTATAATATCTTTGGGTAAACGTTAGGAGACAAAAGTAAAATATGCCTACACTTGTTCTTCCAAGAGATATTATTGACTACCAAAGGAGACGTGTACATGAACAGATTATATCAAAACATCATGGAAAGTACAGTCATAGTGGTTTGTATAAGGTGTTAGGGAGGCATATATATGACCACCTATCCCACTTCTTTGAGTTTTTGCTTTTATGATTATTGCTGTTTTGGGGATAACAAAAAACTTTACACCATCATTCTTTTATTTTACTTGAGCTTTTCTAGCAAGAGTGTTCCAAAGTGGGCCTCTCAATGGCAAAATTTCTGAGGTCCACGTATTGTCATTTTGTCTTCTATTTTTCATATATTTCAGCTTTAATTTATAGCTTCCCTCTTTTTATTTTTTCCTTCAGTATTCCTTCCCTTTTAATTTTCAGTTCACATATTTATTCCTCAGTTGCATCCTCCTCTTTTATCAGCTCTTATATTCATCATTTCCACAAGTTTTTCAAAAGGATTTCTTATTCTTGTTTATTTTGATATCTTCCTTCATCTCCTAAAATGTCACACTTATTTTCAGTTCTTGATCCATCTATTGCAATGTTCAGATGGTTTATTCAGTTTGCCTTTTTTTCATGGGCCTTTCAATCCTTATATATCTGGGTCATTTTCCCTGGGTGCTCATTTGATCCTGATGGTAGCTATTCCATCTGGTAATATGTATTATGTGAGACTTAAGGCCTTGCCCTCCTCTGTGTATGCCCAGGCGAATTTAGGAAGAGAGGAGGGGCTCAGTCTCTGTGCAGAGTTCAGGAGTCCAGAGTCCCTCTTTGCTGACCTTCCACCAGGCGACTCTTATTGTTGGGATTTATCTTTAATAACTTGGAAAGAAGTAGCATTGAGAGAAGGTCATGTATCTAGTTTGTTATCTACCATCTTGGAGTTTAAAGGAAAGGGAACAGAGAAGAGATGATTAAGTGGGGTCTTATCTCTTCACTTGGACAAAACTTGTTCACCCCACTGGTATTGCCTCGATAACAATTCGATGGCCTGGCCTGGTCCAATAATGTGACTGAATTTGGAAGCAAATTCTTACCCAGTCACAGTTGCAGATGCGAATGCTCACTGGCTGCCACCGTGGCCGCAGCCATGTGAGACCCTAAGCAGAGGACCCAGTGAGATTGCATCAGGACTCCTAACCCATGCAAACTGTGGGATAATAAATGTATGCTGTTTTTTAAGTCTCTGAGTGTGGTAATTTGTTGCCCAGGAACAGGTAATTGATGCGGTACTCCTCCCAGAGGGGACGGCACATAAGGAAGAAGGGCCATGTAAAAGCATGGCTGTCTTGTAAACATTTAAGTAGCTTGTTACAGCTTAACCACTGAGGGCAAGTTTAGGAAGTAAGAGGCCAGAATAATTGAGAACTTACTCCATGCTGATGAGTGTGTCATCTATTTTTCAGACCTCTCCCTGTCTCCTCTAAAACCCTATGAGTTTAGCACCATTGTTGTCTTTTTACAAATTGGGAACTTGACTTAGAGTAGATCTTACTTACCGTCATGCTGCAGCACATGGAAACAGGCGAAGCCTGTGCTGCGATGCCTATTTCTCCAAGCAGGGAGAGCAGCGGGGTGAGACTTGGGGGAGGGAGGTGGCTGCAAACAGCTTCTTCCATTTGCCCCAGTGGAACATAAAAAATGCCATTAATTTCCGTGTGTTTTTATGTGAGAAAGTCTTAGAGTGGCTAGTCAATTAATCTAAAGTCACCCATCTTGCAAGTGAATGAGACGTATTTTAAACCCAGGCGTTTGTTCCAAACGTTGTGTTCTTTACATTATATTGTGCCATCTCAGGCAAAAGGTGAGCTTCCTAATAGGAGGAGGCCAGTTTATTCAGGAACTTTTAAGCTAATTTTGGTATAATAATTGAACTAGTGCCATAAGCTGGTCTTGAATTCAGTATTTTATATCTATTATCTCAGTTAATCTCCACAACAAACCTGAGAGATTAGAAATAAAATTTCCATTTTAAGGGCAAGGTCATGAATGTAGAGGGAGATTAGATAAATTACAGAAAGTTTCAGAGTTACTAAATAGTAGGAGAGTATTTAAATTCATGTCTGTCTAACCCTAAAGCCAGTAAGCTTAACTGTAAAATAAAATGACTGAAACTGTCCCAAGTCTGAATGAAACATGGAAATCTACTCTTCTAGTTGTTTCTATATGATGCATACAATTGTACATAACATGTTTGTAAATTAAATTTTGAAAATAACAGCTCTTTTTCATAAGGCAAAACAAAGTGAAATGAGGTCCTATCCTGGCCATCTATTACTTTTTATATATTTAGATGTATTTACAAAGTGATGAAGATACTGGGATTAGTTTAAAGACAGAACTGCAGAAATATCTCATGGAAGAAAACTGCTTGTATGTTCAAATGTTCATAAAGAGTGTAGATTACTTGATGGGGATAGAGATGGTGAGAAATACACACTAGTTGTAATAAAGTTCATTTTAGGGGTGCCTGTGTGGCCAGTTGGTTTAGTGCCTGACTTTTGATTTCTGCTCAGGTCATGATCTCACTGTTTCGTGAGTTCAAGTCCTGTGTTGGACTCTGAGCTGACAGCACAGAGCCTACTTGGGGTTCTCTTCCCCCTCCCCCCCCTCCCTCAGTTGCACTTTCTCTGTCTCTCTCAAAATAAATAAATAAACTTAAAATAAAATTCATTTTAAATTTAACATTGGGACTGAAAATAATAAACCAAGTGAAAAGGGTAATTCAGAGTGATAAAATATATTTTGTTTTTCTGTCTTAAACAATCTAATAAGCAATGTGATAATAATTCAGGCTCCATGACTACCCTATATGGCTTTTTGACCTTTGAGCCAATTACCTTTTCCATTTGTACTTCAGTCTTTTCATCAATAAAATGGGAATAATAATACCTAATTCATACAGTTTTTGTAAGGATTAAATTTTATATATACTTGTATATAGCTTAGCGCTTCTAAAATGGACATGTTCTACTCTTGAAATCTAAACGGTGCTTCTGTTTTATTTAATTTTGAGAAACACAAAGCTGTTCTGTAGGTATGCTAAGTGTTTTAGATGTTTAATTCTCCCATGAATTTCTGGTATTGTGTGTCTTGAGTACAATAATTTTGAAAGTTTTCGTTTTTTGAACAATGTGCAACACAGATGTTGACTCCTCTGCCCACCCTTCCACTCCACCAATGCCATCCATTCTGGGGAGAGTGGTATGCAGGTGACAGTTAGCATTAACTTGGTGACAAGATGCACTTTTAAAAATTATTTTACAGTTTATTTTGAGATAGAGAGTGAGAGAGAGAGAGAAGGAGAGAGAGAATACCGAACCGGCTCCACATTGTCAGCACAGAGCCCAACATGAGGCTTGAACCCTTGAACCGCGCGATTACGACTTGAGCCGAGATCAAGAGTTGGACGCTTAACCGACTGAGCCCTCTGGCATCCCATGACAAATGTGCTTTCTAATACAACATAGTTTCCTATCATTAGTAGGGATTAAACTTTGCGACAAGTAGAAACAGCTAAATAAGGAATCTTTCTCCATCCAAAAAAATTTACTGCCTTTCTTTAAATAAATGGTGATACTCTAAATATGTCCACTATGGAAATATTCAGATCCCAATGTGGTTGGCTGTAAACTTTAAGAAAACAAAAATACCCATTAGAGGATACTGATTTTATGAGGAAATATAAATTACATCTCAATTAACTAGACTACATTTATTTCCATAGTTCCTTTGCAATACAGAAAACAAATCTTATGCTTCTTTTAAAAATGACCGAGACTAAGAGAGGTTCCACAATTTGTTTAGTTAATAAAATAAAATAGTAAAAGTTCAAGAAAGAGAAATCTGAATTCTAAATCTAATGAAGAGAACGTCCTTCTTGTCTGTTTTTGTGTGGAGGGCTAGCATTTGGCCATTTTCAGGGCCAATTGCTTGTTCTGCTTAAACCAGAGACAGCAAAATCAGGAAACGCTGACTTAAAAATGAAAGAAGGTAGGCGTAATTTCACTTGTGAGTACTGTAAATACAGTAGTAAAGTGGAAACTAGAACAGAGATGTAAAAAGACTGAGGGAACCGCAGTGATAAAATAAATTATTAATAGCAAATACCTTATGCTCAACTCATTAATAGTATTCAGATCTGTGACCTACTTAGAAAGAAATGTGTTTTCTCTTTTAGCGTTGACAACTTGCTGAATAGACTGAGATGGGCAAGTATAACTGGCAGTAGATTTCCTTTAGTAAATCATTTAGGTTGCGTGTTGTGCCTGTACTCAGAAGGCACGTGAAGGATGCATTCATAATACATGCTGGTTAGGAACCCTTATAGAAGCCTGATTTTCCTACCACTACGTTTGTATGACTTCACCATCTGTAGTTCTCAAATTCAAGAAGCCATGCTAATGCTAACAAAGTGGCTGGCTTGGCAGATGGATGTGAGAGGGAGTCTGGAGAATTACCTTCTTTGGAAAGGTAATTTAGAACTAAATCCATCTCTAAAAGTGAGTGTCTCCTTTGGGTTTACAGGTTTTACAAGGGGGTAACCCTACATATTGGAAGCATTTCCTTTTGTTTGCCAACAGCAGGGAAGACTTAGGCCAAAACCCAAAAGGATACAACTTAGACAAGCATGAGCATATGGCTCTAGGAGTTTTAATCACTAAGAAAGGAAAATATAGTTGCAGCTAGTGGATAAACAGCTCTGTTTTGTAAAAATCTCAGATTAGTATAAACTTGGTTAGAAGATCATCTAGTTAAAAAAATCAGTGATTTAAAGGAATAACTCAGTTTTGCATGCTAAAAACAAAACTGTAAAATAAAAAAACCACCCAAAGAGAAGTGAGACTAACAGGGAAAATTCAAGCAATGGAACAATTTGGTGCACTAATCTCCTATAAAGTAGGTTACCTGAAGTATTTTAGCAGCATCTGTGGTAGAGTAAAGAAGGTAGGAGTTCAGGTACCAACTCTAAAAATGGTTTGACACAGTCATTGCTAATAATATTAAAAGTTCTTAAGGAAACAATTTCTTGCACAATCTTGGGACATCATATGATTCACATTATAGCAGAATTTTTATGCTAAAACTGGCAACTTCTAGGTGATTTTTCCCACTTTCAGCCTAAGATTGCCAAGTCTCTATTTTTAAATAAGGGTAAACTGCAAATTGTCCTCACAAGAAGAGAGAATATTTCCAATTCACATAATGTTGCCATCCTATTGCCTGACTACATGTTCCATTGAAGTCTTCAACCAATCTATTAACCGATTATAAAAAGTTAAAGGTTAAGTAATAGAATATGCAATAGTCCCGAATATGCTGATCAACTAAACTTCAGAAAGTTGGATATACCTTTGTTTAACAAAACATTGACTAATTTAGAGAGCCATTAAGCAGCTGTGTAAAGAAGACCTACTCTGGACTAGCAGGCATTGTTCATTGTGTGAGTTTGTAAATTTCAGCCTTCTTTAATATTTAATATTTAGCATTGCTTGTCATGTCTTAGTGTCATAGCTTGCTCTCTTCTTTCTTCCCTCTCTTGCTTTCTTCTTCCTTTCTTCCTTCCTTCTTCCCTTTTTCCTTACCAAATATATTTTAAGCTTCTTTTGTATGCTAGGCACTAAATGAATGAAACATGAATTTGGTCATCTCAGAACTCAAAGAAAGTGGCTGTTAATATGTGAATGCCAAAGTATGATACAAAAATCTGAAAATTTGACTCACAGATTAAAATATTAACCACAAACTAAAAAGGAAGAGGTATGTCAGTTATACTCTATTTATTTATTTATTTGTTTAGTTTTACAAATAGTTTGTCAAGTTGGTTTCCATATAACACCCAGTGCTCATCCTCACAAGTGCCCTCCTCCATGCCCATCTCCCCCCTCACCCCAACATCCATCAGTCCTCAGTTTGTTCTCATCATTCTGGAGTCTCTCATGGTTTGCCTCTCTCCTTTCCCCCACCATTTCTCCCCTTCTTCTCCCCCATGGTCCTCCGTTAAGTTCCTCCTAATCCTCCTATACATGCAAACATATGGAATTTGTCCTTTTCTGCCTGACTTATTTCGCTCAGCATAATACCCTCAAGGTCCATCCATGGTGCTACACATGGCCAGATTTCATTGTTTCTCATTGCCATGTAGTATTCCATCATATGGATAAACCACATCTTCTTGATCCATTTGTCCGTTGATAGACACTTAGGCTCTTTCCATGTTTTGGCTGTTGTTGAGAGTGCTGCTATGAACATTGGGGTACATGTGCTCCTATGCATCAGTACTCCTATATCCCTTTGGTAAATTCCTAGCAGTGCTATTGCTGGGTCCTAGGGGAGTTCTATTGTTAATTTTTTGAGGAACCTCCACACTGTTTTCCAGAGGTGCTAGTTATACTATTTTTAAATTAAATACTGTGCTAAATGTTCTAGGTTCAAAGAAGCCCAATGAGTAAAGCAGTAAGTCCTAACCACAAAGAATACACATGCAGTAGAAGAGAGAAGGTGTGAATACAGATGCTGGAATAGGGAGTATATGTTAAAATTTCTCAAGGGTGTTGTATTAGTTTCCTACTAATGCTATAACAAATGATCATAGAAGTATTGTCTCAAAGCCATACATATTTATTATTTTAAAGTCCCTAGTCCAGAAGTTTGGCATAGATTTCCTTTTACCATCACGGGAAACCCTTTCACCATCTTCAGAGCCATCACTATTGCATCTCTCTGTGCCTTTCTTCTGCCTTTCTTTCCCACTTTTAAGGATCCTTGGAATTATCTGGAGTCCATCTGGATAATCCAAAGTAATCTCCCTTAATTCTATCTGCAATAAAATTGCTGTTTGCTGTGTAACAAAAATTATTCACAGGTTCTGGACAATTAGCATATAAATACCTCTGATATCATAGTGCTATCAAAATGCGATAGAAATTCAGTTTAAGTGACATAATATACATAAAATAACTTTGAAAAATATAAAGGGTGATGCTGATGTAAGTTGTTGAGTAGTAGGTTGCTATGCTATGGTTTGGCTGTGCAGACATATAAAGTTAGTCATGTTTCCCTTTCCTCCTCTACTCCTTCTGGGTCTCTAGTTAATTATGTTTGACTTGGCTATTTACCTCAGTTTTTGATTTTGATACAGAAAGATGGTACTTTTGTAGTTTAAAGTCAGACTTTTTCCTCTTGTATGAGGAAAATGTATCCATCAAATATTTTCCTCTGTGCCTGGGCATATGCTTCCTGATCTGTTGATCTGTCTACATTCTCTGATTTTATAGGTCCTGGAATCACTGTGGGTAGATATTTAACCCTATTTCCAGTTGGAATTCAGACAAAGTCATGTCTGATGTGCTAAGAGTGAGGATGTATGTTGGGCTTTAAAAATCTGGGCTTTAAGAACAGGTCAATGCCTGTTCAAGTTTCCTTCGCATTCTACAACCTGCAGGGACAAAATCACCATAATTAGAATTTTTTTCCCTCATCTGTTAATCCATCTTGAGAAATAAATTTGAGAAGGCATGAGAAAAGGAAGCTCCTAATTATAACATAGACTATATTTTAACCACCTCTCTGATAGGTCCTAAATTGCCTGTACAGTAGATTGATACATGGTAAAAAGGTAAATCATATAGGAAGGGCCATGCAAAACATTGCTGGAATACTACCACCTTTGTACTCATCCAAGGTTGAAATAAATATATGTATTATTAATGTTTAGATGTCTAAATTATATACATCTTCCTAAAGACCCAAGCAACTGTCCAGTGGATGGTAAATGAAGAATGTCACACTTATTGAGTAAAAGATAAGAAGCAAAGGAAACAAAGTGAAAGTTAAGTTTTTGAGCTTTGGGGTGACTAGAGCTAGGCTTTCAGAAGTTGAAATTGCAATAACCTGTAGGATGTTTGTGATACTCAGAAAATTATTAAACTGCTTCCAATTGCATACTCCTACAATGATATGGTTGATGCCCTTGTATATGTGACTTGTGTATGAGTGTGAGATTGACGGTTCTATTCGTAAATGTATGTCTTCCTCTCCACTGAGACTGGAATGGAATTTTGCATGTAATAAGCAGTCCTTTAAACTTTACTCATTAACCGAACATAAGGCTGATTGCTTGAGTTCTTTCTGACCAGGATAAACTCCCAGGACAGCCATAATAAAACCTTTCAACCACAACAGAATCAAAATAGAACCAACCTTCAGAGATAGGAAAAGATGATCCCATTTGTCTAGTGGTTATAAAGTTAGATTAACCTTAGATAAAGTCCAATTTTGTATATCAGTCAGGGTGGAAACTTAGTGTAGGAGAAAGAACAATGGCTTTGGTGTCAGAAAATGTGAGTTAAATTGCCAGTTTCATTCATTCTGAGAACTATGACCTCGAAAAAGTTTCTTTCTGTCTCTGAACTTTGGTTTCCTGAGTAAATGAGCGGGATCTCTGGGTGCCATCAGTGAGAAGGAGCACTGTAAGGGCCATGCACAACCACATTTGAGTAATCTTGGATATTCTTAAACCAGAAAAAAAAAAAAAGATTTGTGAGGTTTGAATTATTCCAGTTAGGTTTGTAAGGATTATGTGCCAAAGACCACTTACTGTGATCATACTCCTCTTCTCTTTGTAGCATTGGAGAACTTGAATCACAGCATTCACAGAGTTTAACAGTGTGGTCATCTGACTGCTAACCTAATATTTGTTCAGCCCCCTTCAAAGAGGTTATGATGTGATTGTTACCACAGACTGGGGCTGTACTGAACTTTTACCGAGGTATCAAATAGGTTGGTACTTTTCTGTTGGAAAAGGACTTCTGGTCTAAATACCCGAGTAGGTCATTCAAGTTGAGGTGTGCTGTACAGTGGAGGAATATTTGAACAGGTTCTGCATTCATCGTGGGCATTTGTACACAGCTCTTGAAACGTATTAGAGATCAATTATGCTGAAATTGAACACACTTAGATAAAAAGATACTCTGAAACTGCTCGGCTGTTTCCCGTATATTCTTGAAAATGATCTTGGTAGAATGCAAAACCTCTTTAACTTGCAAAATATATCATTATACTTTGCTTTGAGTAATGTGCAACTTAATGTCCCTCCCATACCAATCATAACAATCCCTCAGCCAACTGTAAAAGATCCTTTAATGATTACTTTCTCCGTTTAATGCCTTTTTTCATCTGTGGTTAGACAAGTGGAGCCAGAGGGCCTTGCCTATTCGTTATCATTTGTTTTAGAGATTCTTGGGGAGTTAAAAATAAAAGGCATTTGCAAAAAATGTTGAAATTTAAATGGATATATTAACCGATAAATTAAAAGTGCAATGCAATAAAATAAAATTTCAAATTCAAAAGGTCTTATCTCATGAAAAACTTAAGGTCTTCTAAATTTTCACAATATTTAAAAATGCACAATTAACGAGGAACTCAGTGTACTAATGGCTTTAAAATATTCATTTTAGGCTTATAGCTTCCAGTTTGTAATTCTTTTGGAGAGCTTCAATATATAAACAACACAACTCTTCATTTAAAATTATATTTTCAAGTTTCCTAAGTGATTTGGACACCCAAGCCTTTTCTGCAAAGGAATTTCTTAGTATGGTAATTAGGCAATGGTTCAATTCATTCCAAATGTCTAGTAAAGTTCCTCCTAACTATCAATTATATCTTAATAAAAGCTTCCAAGTGAATCAAAATTTCAGTGTTTCAAAGGATTGTAATTTTCCAGGTCTTATAAAGAGAAGCTATGTTAAAGAGGGCAGATTTGCTGAGAAATGGAATTCTGTCCTCATTCTTCTTTTGACTAGGTTGATGCTAGAGAAAGCGGAAGAATGACTAGCCCACCAGGGTTGGTGCTAGGAAAAGGTTTGTATTAGTGGGCACCTGCTATATTGCTCATGGTCTCTGATTCTTGTCTTTTCCTCCCAGAACGTAACATACCAGATATCAACCCCAGTTCAGTAATCAAACTCTAAGTTATTTAATTTCAGGAGCATTCCTATTCTCTTAGTGTCTACAACAGTACGTATAAACATTTCAAGTTCTGAACTGCTTGACATTTAAGTAACTGTGTGTATATACACACATATGTATATGTGCATTGTGTAATTAAAATTTTTGTCTGGCCTTAGTCCTAGATTCCTGGGACTGAGCTTCTGAACCTTTGGAGTTTCTTGAGTGATAAGAGTGTCCTTATTGTTCATGATGGGCCCCTGGGATGACTAGTGAGTTTCCACTTAAGATGTAATTTAAGGTGGACTCTTAGATGGCTTAGCTATCGTGCTGACTCAGGACTGGGCCAGGCCATGCCAGGAAGACCAACCATGTGATTAGAGGGTTAGGGCTTTGAACTATATGCTCTCAACCCTGGGAAGAAGAGAGGGGCTAGAGATTGAATTCAATCCTGTGGCCCATGATTCAGTCAATTGTGCCTACATAATGAAATTTCAATTAAACCTGTGGACACTGAGGCTTTGTTGGTGAACATATTAATGTACTAAGAGAGTGACATGCCCTGATGTCCTAGGGAGTGAACCCTCAGGACTGTCCTAGACCTGTCCCTACGTGTCTCTTGCTTTGGCTGGTCCTTATGTATATCATTTATAATAAACTATTTTCATAATTATAGTACTTCCCTGAGGTCTATATATCATTCTGGAAAACTATCAAACCCAAAGGAATCATGAGAGCCTCTAAATATGTAGCAGGTTGGTCAGAAGTGGGAGTTGCCTGAGAACTTCTGAACTCACAGTTGGCATCTGAAATGAAAAGCCTTGTTGGGGACTGTACCTTAACTTGAGGAATTTACACTAGTTTGGATACTTAGTGCCAGAATTGAATTGCAGTATTATAGCCCGTTTGTGTGTGTGAGTGAAAATATATGAATATTTCTATCTTGGAGTCTTTAATTAATGGTGTCAGTAAAGGCTCTGAATTCTTAACTTTTGAAATAAATTTTAAGCCTTTACCATGAAGTGTTTGTATTGCTTTGTCACCTGTCTAACACCAGCACAGAGTCAGTCAGAGCTGGCACTTTTTTTTTTTGAGAGTGAGATAGAGAGAGAGAGAGAGAGAGAGAGAGAGAGAGAATTTTAAATAGGCTCCGTGCTCAGTGCAGAGCCCCATTTCATGACCCTGGGATCATGACCTGAGCCTAGGATGCTCAACTGACTGAGCCACCCAGGCATTCCCTGAGCTGGCAATTTTAATCCCTCAGAGAACTGTTGTGAGTTTAGGGGAAGACTTTTTAAAAGGTATTACTACTCTATGTGGATGTGAGTACAAGATAGAGGGAAACTGAATTCACAGGCAGAAGACCACTGATAGACTTTGGGGGAAGACAAGAAGGGCTCACTCATAATCTTTTATTGTGTTTTTAGAGTCCTCTTCCATTTCATGACTTAGATTTCTTGTTTTCCCTTATCTTTTCTCCAAAACATTTCCTTTTCAAAAGGAAATTCCATTCATTTCCATTACAAAGTTAAAGACCAATGCAGCTTCCAGTGTTTTCCTCCCTCAGGGCAAAGCCCTACTCAGTCCCCAGACCAATATGTCAAAAAGGCCCCACTTCACATTCTGACCCTGTGAAATTGGTTCTTATGACATAATTGAACCAAACAACCTTGCCTCCTCTGAAACTTGTCTCCTTTATTCTCTTAATAAAAATAGTAAGGCAGTTTATTATTTACTCTTTTAAATACTTTGTAAGTATTAATCCTTTATATCTTAAACACGCCATAAGGTAAGTACTGTTTTATCTTCATTTCATAGATGATTATGAGATACATGAGGCAAAAATTGTGCTCCAGACCACTCAGCCAGTAAGTGGCGGAGCCAAGATTCTAGCCAACACAGTTTGATTCTGGAGCCCATGCTCATAATTACTGATTTATGCTTTCTCACATGAAGTGCTTCTTAATGTGTGGAGAACTGTCCTCTAGCTCTGTCCTAGGCTGAGTAGCTCATTAAATATGTAAGAACATTCCTCCTTTACCCATAGTTTTATTTCTCACAATGTCCTCACATGTTCTCTTTTTCTACATATTGAATTCTTTGCTATTTCCCAATTACTTGGTATTTTCTCCAAATTTCCACTTGCTTTTTGCTCTGCTTGGAGAGCCCTTTATAATTTATCAACATCACTTACCCTAAGGATGAAGCCATTTCTCTATCCCCCTCAGTATCTGCATGCTTTTACTGTGGTCCTTATTATAGCCTGTGGTGCTGACCCGCTAGTTTACTTATGTTTTTCTCAGAAGACCAAAATGTACTTGATGGAGGTCTTTTGTCTTACACATCTCTATGTCTAGGCCTAGCACAAATTCTATGACATAGTAGCCACTCATTAAGAGTTTGGAAAAATGAATGAATTTTAAAAAACTGGATAGTAATATTGCAATATTTCTGAAACCTATGTTGGAGACCAACGATTTCCAATTCATCATATCCTAAGTATGAAATCTCTAGGGATGGTGATAAAGAAACTGTACTCATAGTGGATTTACTTGATGTGTAGTTACATCATTGCACCTGAAAGTTTATTCTAATCTCAAACAATGGATTGAGGTTACAATGAAGGAAAAAATAGGTAACGATTTCACCTCCTTAGGCATATTTTCTCAACTTCATCTAACTCCAGGGAGTTCAAAATACCCTGAGTAAAACAATGACAATTCTCAAATATTTAGTATTTCTGGGGCGCCTGGGTGGCTGTCGGTTAAGCGTCCGACTTTCGCTTAGGTCATGATCTCGCGGTTTGTGGGTTTGGGCCCCGCATCGGGTTCTGTGCTGACTGCCAGCTCAGAGCCTGGAGCCTGTTTCAGTCTGTGACTCCCTCTCTCTCTGACCCTCCCCTGCTCACGCTGTCTCTCTCTCTCCTAGAAATAAATAAAACTTAAAAAAAAATATTTAGTATTTCAAATATACACACGCATACCCTGCCCACCACTGCCAAACATACTACAGGTAAATATCCATAGGATACATGATGTGTGTGTATATATACACAATTTAACTAATTAATTTCCTCATGTCCCTGTGTGAAATGTGACAATGTATCGTACCACTTTATTGTTTTAAGTTTGTTTATTTGTTTGTAGAGAGAGAGCACACATGCACACACGAGTGAGCAAAGGAAGGGCAGAGTGAGGGAATCCCTACAGCAAGAGTCAGCAAGGGAAGGGTAGAGTGAGGGAATCCCTACAGCACAGAGCCTGACACAGGGCTTGATCTCACAAACCATGAGATCATGACCTGAGCTGAAACCAAGAGTCTGACGTTTAACTGACCAAACCACCCAGGCGACCCTGTACCCTATCACTTTAAATTGGTTTGTTAATACCATAACAAAAATACAATAAACTGTCCCTTTTAAAACTTGATTTTTTTAAAAAATTAATTTTCTTTTTAAACCTTGTTAATATTTATTATTGAAGTATAGTTGACATAGAGTGTCATATTAGTTTCAGATGTACAACCAGGGCACTGGTGGTTCAGCATTTCCATATATTACTCAGTGATAAAGCTTTCTCATTTTTTCCCAAAGCTTTATATTTTTTATCCCATCATTTTGACAGCTGTTATTGAAATAGTTCTTTTTTTTTCTTTTTGGCTTCATCTTTGATTTGGAAATTCAGTGAAAAAGCCAAAAGGACTGGATAGGTCCATGATTGAAAAGGAACAATTTCATTTGTGCAACTATTTACATGTATCTCTGTCTGCATATCTTGAGATCTCTCAGGATATAGGACTCTATTGCAGAATGAAAGTCTTTGCTGTCTGGTGTGAGTGAACCATTCTAATAATGAAAAAAATATCCACGTTAACATTAAATCTTTGTAACCACAGAACAATGGTCAGGTAAAGCCAACTTGATAGGTTCTGCTTCAGCATCTTTTTTGCACTGGATCTTACCACTTTTCTTCTCAGGGTGATTGTAGCAGCTTGCTAAGTATTCTTTCTTTATATGAATTCCTAAAGAATGCCTAAAATCAGTAACTCATACTTTATGGAGCTCGTACCATGGCAGACCTCTGTGAACTACAGTCACTCAAGTTATTCTTCCCTGACAGGGCCAAAAAGTGCCTGCTGTCGTCATCCTGAAGAGAGGCCCCAAGTTTTCTCTGGAATACTTATTAGATAGTTAGTGCTTAGGATTCCTCTAGATAGCTCTGGATTCCCGTTGCTTCTGTTCTCTTCTTGTACCTGCTTCATTAGGGTTCAATTCAGATTCTATGTAAATGCATGTCAGTAAGGATCTTATGTTCCTCCAGCTAGGTTCATTGAGATGCTACTTCACTAATTTCGTAAATTGTTAGTAGCCTTCTATATTTATGTAGTTCTAGCATAATGGAAGGAAACAGTCAAAAACTGACAACAAAAACTAACAAGTGCCATCATTTCTTGGGGACTCAGTATTTACCAAACCCAGTGCTAAGAGCTTGAATATGGTTTTTCCTAAAATCTCCATCACAAATTATTAGGTGATAGGGATTATTATCTGCATTTACATGTGAGTTTAATGAGACTTCATAATTTGTTAACCTATGTAGAGTCACACAGCTAGTAAGTGGCAAAGCCACATTTCACATTCAGGGTTTGCCAGTTCCAGCCCATATTCATGACTGGTTTGTAAAACTACCTTCTTTACTACCGGCATGGGAAGGTATTACAGTGCAAAATAGCAGATGACAGAAAATTAATGATGTCTGCACAGTACAGAGGTCTTTCTTTAAATTTTTTATTTTTTGTGAATTGTACTCATTCACATAGTTGTTCTTTATTTGCCAAATGACAGTGTGATCTGCAAACCCATCCCTATTATTTCAAAATAAGCACGGGGTGGTTTGCAAAGGGAAGGGGACAATCATTTCTGCAAAATATGTAGCTAGAATTTGCAGAAAACACTTTTGAAGAATACACAGTTCCTTGAATGCTAGTGTTGCTTACATCTGGGTAGGAGAAACCTAAAAATAACAGTAGCTAATGTTACAGATATTCGATTGATCAAGTGCAAATGTGAACATGAGCAAAATGATGGCAGAGACACTAAAAATTATGTATAAAAGCTGAGATAATAAGGAAGTGATGATTGGAATACAAATTGGAACCATATGGATCATTGGAGGAGATTCATGAATAATGCAAAGCCAAGGTGATGCAAAAGTGATTTAAACAGGGTGATGATAGAGATAATTTTGTTATCCTACCTTGGCTAGGGATTAAAATTAATACTTGAATTTAACTTTCAAGTTTGTGACTTAAATATATCTACACATATGGGTTATGTGTATGAGTCTACACATCTTGTGCCACACATCTGACCTTGGTCCATCAAGTTGTACTGGCCCACCTGAAAAGTGACCTCAAACTACCTGCAGCTTCTTCTGGAAAAACTGCCAGCATTTTTTCTAGGACGTTTATTATTTTGCCAGGGATGAATTGTTATTCCAGTGAACCCTGATTCCTTGTGTATTGACTGTCTGGTAAACTGCTTAATATTCCTCCAAATATAGCTTCAACCACTCTCAATGAAACTTTCCAGTTTGACTATAAAGTCTGAAGGAAAAGTTCCCTTTCAGGTGTTGTTAACCTGGAACGGAAGGTTCCAGGTGACAAATACAGTTGAATATTTGTATTTGTCAATATTCAAGTATTGAATACCAGGGAAAATGAGGGAATGCACCAATGCCCATTGCTGTCTGGAAATTAGGCTAGTTTATACAACATCATCAGTTTGGCTCCATATGTCAGCTATTGGAAACTAATGGATCCCCAATTCATTTTATACCTCATATAACCACAGAATCATTGACAAATAAACTTTTCTTGTGGTTTAGCCTTTGTCCCTTCTAGTCTTCCCTCCCTCCCTACCTCCTTCCTTTATCTCTCTCTCTCCTTCTCTCTCTCTTTCTGTCTCTCTGACTCTCTTAGATAATCTTGAGCCTTAGTGGGTATCCCATCCCAATCTGACTTTCCTTTACCAGTGACTCATCTGGCTGAAGGATGCATTATGAGGTCCCTAGCTTTTCATACTGCGTCTCCTCAGTTTGGCCTTTGGCGCACTCATCCCTCTTTGCTTAACTATCTTCTCCTTTTCTTCAGAGCTGCTCATTTATCCCTAGGTCCTGTCCTCAGCTGTCCTAATAGCAAATCTAAACAGAAACCTAGCTTTTTCTTTTTTATTTGTTTAACCATGTTAAACTTATGTTTTAAGTAAAGGAAATGAAAAATATAGAAAATAAATATTTTAGAGCACTAATTGCTAGAACATACATAGAAGCCCAAAAGTAACTTGTAGGAGAAAAAGAATTTTAATGTCATTTTCTTGTAGCACTTTTGCTTTATTTTTAAGACTTCTAAAGAAATTGTCAACTAATTTAGCAACCTCAAATTTTCTTCAATGATATATGAAAAAATGTGTGCTAAAAATGAAAGTTGTTTGACTGAAGTGTGAAGTAATTTTATGAAATTTTTCTTCTACTAAGTACCAGTATCCAGAAAAAAAAAAAAGGGAGACAGTACCCACATGTAAATTGTAGACTATGTTTTAATGTGTGTTGTGCATAAAGAAGGCTGAATTTTTTTTTAATTTTTTAAAAATGTTTTTTATTTATTTCTGAGAGAGAGAGAGAGAGACAGCCTGAGCAGGGGAGGGTCAGAGAGAGAGGGAGATATAGAATCTGAAGCAGGCTCCAGGCTCTGAGCTAGCTGTCAGCACAGAGCCCTATGTGGGACATGAACCCATGAACCGTGAGATCATGACCTGAGCCGAAGTCTGATGCTTAACCCGACTGAGCCACCCAGTTGCCCAAAGAAGGCTGAATTTATGCAAATACAAAACATGCATTGATCATATCACATCTTTTTCCTTTTAGTCTCTACTGAAACTTCTCTTTACTCTTCAATCACCAAATCAAATGTCAGAATAACTGACTCACTACTCTGTCTAAATCTGATTCTTTAAAATGGTGTTTATAAAATTAAATTTTCTTAAAATTTTCAGCCATTGGCAAATACTTGAGACAGAGTATGACTGTCCTTCAAGAACTACCAACTGTCTTAATATTAATGCTCTGCCAGAGGCAAAAAGCAACCTTAGCTTGACAATAGCCCGGCCTTCAGGATCCTGTAAGTCTTCTTCTTCTTCTTTTTAAGATTTTCTTTAGTGTTTATTTATTTGAAGGAGAGGGAAAGAGAGAGAGATGAGGTGCAAGCAGGAAAGGGCAGAAACAGAGGGAGACACAGAATCTGAAGCAGGCTCTAGGCTCTGAGCTGTCAGCACAGAACCTGATACGGGGCTTGAACTCATGGAGTGCAAGATCATGACCTGAGCCAAAGTCAGACACTTAACTGACAGCCACCCAGGCACCCCTGTAAGTCTTTTATAACATATGAAAATCCTATTGGAAACTTGCTTTGTCTCTACTCCTCAACTTAAAAGTACATAAACCAATATTTCCTCACAATCCTAAGGCAGCTCTTTTTGCCCTTGGATCCTGTTTCTATGCTTTAATAAAGTCACTGGGTTTTTTTTGGTACCGAAAAAGAAAGAAAATTAAATTAAATTAAATTAAATTAAATTAAATAGTGTTTAGCCAGATTCCTGTTGATTAACTTTGAGTATCTATCCGTACTGTCATCTGGTAAAGACCAGTAACTGCACAATATTTCTGTTTTTGCCATTTGGATTACAGAGAGGTCAGTGCTACCCTTCTGTGAGGAATGGACAACATCTGATGGCCAAGTTCTAAAACTCCTTTGGGAGGTAGGGTGGGAATTGTCTATACAATTTCCATGAAATTCTTTGATGAGATCAGAGATAATTATCATTTAGGTCATTAAAGAAAAACATTAAGTAAATGTTTTAGAATAGACAGCAATTATAACATTCAAAGTTATATTCTTTTTAAAAAAATATTTAGTTATTTTGAGAGAGAGTGAGTGGGAATGGGTAGGTTGGGGTGTGGCAGAGAGAGAGAAGAGAGAGAATCCCAAACAGGCTCTGTGCTGTGAGTACAGAGCCCTGTATGGCTCATGAACTGTGAGATTATGACCTGAGCCAAAATCAAGAATCCACTTACCTGACTGAGCCACTCAGGTGGCCCCAAAATTATATTCTTTAAAAAAATGTTTATAGTAAATGCTTTACTACAGTTTCTTCAGAAATTACAAAAAAACCACCTTTTTATGTTTTTTTATATTTGTGTCTGTAATGTTTCAAGATTAATATATCTCATAAAAAGATAGCCATTGTGAAACAGTAACGTTTTATAATTCTTATTAGGTATACGTCTTTCCGATGGAGAAAGATTAGCCTTTTTCTGTAATTACTGTTTCTTCATAGGCAGTTATTGATGAATGATAATTATCACTTCAGTTTTCTACTTGAATTGGTATCATTGCATTGGGTAGCTGGCATTCTAAGTCAACCATCCAAGAAGCCAACTTAATGTGATAGCTACAAAACTATCTGATTGAAACGCATGGAGTTCTAAAAGCCATTAACTTTTATGTGCAGAGTGAAAAGTTTGCTCCATTGGCACGTAATTTCATTTTTATAGGCAGGAGATAACAATAACATGAAAACATTACAACCAATGGAAATATGCCTTATGAAGAATGTAGAGTAAAAGAAAATGGAAGATTAGTTTTTCTGAGAAAAGTGGCTCTGTATATGTGAGAGAAAGCATGGACAAAAAAGAATCCACCCTAAGCATTTGGATGACTACAGCACTTGAGAATATTAAATATGATATAATCTTCACTAAAAAGGTAAAATGGACATTCAAAGTATTCTCAACAACGCACCTGAAAATTCTGGCATCCATTGATATGAAATGGGAGAAAGGAGAACCTTAAGAGAACAGATTATTTCTCAAACAATGGGTGGAACGCAAATTATGTGAATCAATTTTGACAACAGTGTCTAAATCAATAGTTAGCAAAGTAGTCCCTGTTCTACATTGGTCATTGCAATTATCTGCACTAGATATTTGTTCATATTATAGGTCCTTTCCATACCATTAGGGAGATTTTACTTCTCAAGTTGTCTTCAGAAAATTAACTTTGTATAGCAAAGCCCTTCACGATTACTTTTTTCCCCCTTTGGTCCAGATTTTCTATGCATGAAAAAAACATAAAAACATTGTCATTCTTCAACATTGTTTTTATATTGCAATTTTAAAAGGCCCACAGTTAGACAAATTTTTACCTCTTTGGTACTTTTAAACAGAATTTGATTATCAGAAGCTTGTTAGTAAGCTTATTGATATAAGTATCAATGTTAGCTGTCTGCTTTGGGTCTTGCAGGTTAAAATCAACATGTTATCCAGGCTATGTTTCTTTCTGGAAGTACTAGGAAGGTCTCTGTTTTCTTGCTTTTTCCAGCTTCTGGAGGGCACTCACATTCCTTGGTTCATGGCTACATTCTTCTGTCTTTTAAAAAATTTTTTAAAAATGTTTATTTATTTTCGAGAGACACATACACACACAGAGTGTGAATGGAGGAGGGTCAGAGAGAGAGGGAGACACAGAATCCAAAACAGGCTCTAAGCTCTGAGCTGTCAGCACAGAGCCTGATGCAGGGCTTGAACCCACCAACTGAGAGATCATGACCTGAGCTGAAGCCGGCCACTTAGCCGACTGAGCCACACAGGAGCCTCTGTGTTCTTCTATCTTTAAAGCCAGCAACAGTGGGTTGCATCTCCATGTCACATTTTTTGACCTTGTTTTACTCTTCATCATCTATCTTTTGATGACCACAGTTAGGAAAGTTTTTTCACTTTGAAAAGTTATGTAATTAGATTGCCCTGAACTGAATAATCCAGGAAAAATCTCCCCATTTCAAGGTCTCTAATCTTAACCATATCTGCAAAGTCCCTTTTGTCTTGTAAGGTAATATATTCACAGGTGCTAAGGATTAGGATTTTGAGGGGAAGTATTATTCTGCCTATTACACATGCCATTGGTAATCTTAAATTATTTCTTGTCTCAAATGGATTGAAACAGACTTCCTTATGCATAAGAACTAAATTATGATACCAGTGATGCTTTTGCCAATGACATGTCATTGATGGGAGAGAGGCATACATTTTTATGCCCTTATGAATATATTTCTTGTTTACCATGTAATTAAATATCCAGGATTTTAAATTAGTTTTCTCTCCTTATTACACATCTTTTCTTTGAATGAATTTATGCAAACCCATGTTGTTATATGCTGATAACTAAAAAATCTTTAGCTTTGTCATTTCTCTTCATCAACTTGTCTATTGATTCTCTGTAGGACTCTCAAATACAACATACCACATATGCTGACCTGTTATCTTTATTCTTACCCTACTTCGCCTTCCCCTTTTTTTATTCTGCTCCTCATATTAATGAAGAGAAAAGTCAGCCAATCAATTGCCTGAACAAAAATCCTGGAAGTTATCCTGTTTCATCTCATAACCCAAAACTTACCAAGTGCTAGAGAGTCTACCAACTAACTGCTTATCAAGCCAGGTCACATGCTTCCATACTCAGTGGCATGTCTTCAATGTACATCATCTACCTTTTTGATTATACAGCGAATTACTAACTAATTTCCTTGTCTCAACTATTACTTCTCCCATTCAAGTATTCAGACTGCAGCTAGAAGGTTTGTTTTTTAAAAAGAAAACTCACAATGTTACTGTGTTGCTAAAAAACTCTTTAATTAATGGCTTCTATTATCTCAGGGTAAATAGCCATCTCTCAAATCTTTCTAAATAATTTTAAATACCCTGAGCACTCTGTACCCTTTCTCACCTTTGGGTCTTTGTTCATATTATTGCTTCTTTTGCTTTCTTACCCTCTTTTTTCTCCTACTCTAAACATTGTGCCCCAGATCTTCTTGTTCTTTATTACAAAAATTTAAATCATTGCCTCCTCTAAGAAGCTCTCCCTCTTCTCCAAGGCTCAATGAGACTCTACTCTTACATCCACTCTCATACAGTGGTGCTTCTATTATTGCAATAATCACACAGTACTCTTATTCAATTAGAGACTAGATAGGGAGTAAGTGTCTTCAGATCAGAGGAGCATCCTGCTTTTTACTGAAATCTTCAACAGATGGCATTATGTCTGATACATTGAATGTACTGATTATTTTATATTGAAAAATGAATTAGTTTTTAGATCTCTTTCAAAATTAGAAAATGTCTATTAGTTTGGATTAATTATACCTATGGAGCTCATGCTTGGAATAAGAGTGATATAGAAGAAAGTGCATTGGATTAAAAATGTAATGAGAAAGAACATTTATTGAGACTTATTATATTCCAAGACTTTGCACTAGATGTTTTAAAGATAATATATTCTTTTTTTTAAAGATAATATATTCTTAATCATTGGAACAACAGTTTTTTTAAATGGTTATTAAATAAAAAAGCTATATGGTACATGAAAATTCAGAATAGAATCATCTGGGAAATGCTAGCAGGGTATGGAAACATAGAGATTAACCTTGAATGTTGTGTGTTAATGGCCACAGGCTTGTCTTTAACCCTTATGGTCTCAAAAAGGAATTTTCATTAAGGTTTCCAATTTCATCAGATTCAGGTATGCTGACTCAAACTAACAAAGTTCTCATGAATATAATCTATAAATTTATTAATTTTTAAAACCAATCAAACTACTATGGGAAGCCTCTACTATGGGATACTTTTCTGTGTACTCGGACTACTACAGAAATTTGTTTGGTACCTAACAGAAGTGGAGAGATTATAAAATTTAAATGCTGATAACATCAGGCTTCTAGGATCTACTGTGTCCATTTCTACAGCATGTGTTTTCTGTCCAGAGGATCAAATCTTCAGCTCAGCCTCACAAGGTATTCTTTTCCTGGGCCTTGCATGAAATGTGTTGGCCAACAATTGTTTGAGTCTCTTCTTTTTCTATGCCTTTGCACAGACCAACCTAGACCAAAAGAACTGCTCCTATCTTTAGATGTGATTGGTAACTTTAGTCAAGTTTCTGAATGAGGAGATAAGTTCACTTTTCTCAGCTCTGATCCATTTTTTTTCATATTGTAATTTGAAGAAGGCACATTTGTTTGTGTTGCTAATAACTTCTGCCCACACTGCATCATCCCATGTTTTCTGTAACTTTTCAAGTTTCAACTGTAGGTGTTAATAAATAACTCTGTTACAGGAAGAGGATTTATGCTCAAGAATTTAAGTGACTTTTTTCAAGGCATAGGTGGTATTTAAAGAGTTTCGTGTGGCTCCAGAGCCTTTACAGTTTCAAGTCTTGCTCTTCAGTCATAGCTCTGTGTCCAAAAAATGTTTGCCAATAGGCAGATCACTAACTTCCCGCTCTCCCAGTTTGTTTATTGTAAGGATCAAATGTTGTTCTCTTCTAGGTCTGTTTTTTATTAATAAGAAGCATTATCATTTTCCTGCTTCCCTCATAGTTCCGTGTAGTCTCTGTTTTACAGCACAAGGCAGGGATATGCTATGAACTAAATTCTCACTCTGGCTACCCAGATGCTGGCAGGAAATTGAATAGTCTTATTTTTTAGTATTATGAGCTTTCATCTTTTTTGCTTCTTCATGGTTAATTTAATGACAGTTTGGTTGGTCCTATTTCTTATAAAGGAAGGAGACTAGGGTTTGAGTACCTCCTTCAGCTGCTTTTTAATTTTCTCAGGCTTTACTTTTTTTTTTTTTTTCAACAAAGAAATACCTGTAACTTATTTAAGAGGAAGAAAATTCTGTGATGTACATTATAAGTAGAGTGGATCAAAGTCTCAATTTTTTTGCACAGTGTAGGTTTGGAATTTCTGTGACACAGGATGATCCACTATGGGTAGTAAAAAAGGGAAAACAAAATTACACTGGTTTCACACATTTGTTTTGCAACATCTGTTTAGGTAGAAGGCATTTTGCCTTCCCATTTATTGAGGAGTTTGGTCATGACAAGCCATGTCTGTCTATTTCCTCGGTTATTCTGATAGCTTTGAGTCCAAAGGGATTTGAGTAGCCTAAATAAATTGCACTGATGCCAGTAAATAGTGACTTTGTATCAGGGGCAGAGTGAGCATCTGCTTTTTCTGGAATTCTACAGCCAAGTGTGATATCTGGGGACAGAGGGTAGAATTAGACTGACAGCTTCGTTTTTCTGCTACCCTGAATTTACTAAAGTTAGCTGTGAAAATAGCCCAACTTAATCAATGTAGGCCAGTTTGTCATATCATTGTTTCCTGTGACATTGGCTTTTCTTCAACACCTGAGACCTAAGTCAGTGCTGACTTCCCCTTACCTCATACACACAGACCTAATAGATTACCATCTTTATACAAAGATCTCTTTAATAAAAATGTAGTCCCCCTTTAAATTTTTTTTAATGTTTTATTTATTTCTGAGAGAGAGAGAAGCAGCATGAGCAGGGGAGGGTCAGAGAGAGAGGGAGATAACAGAATCTGAAGCAGGCTCCAGGCTTTGAGCTAGCTGTCAGCACAGAGCCTGACATGGGGCTCGAACCCAGGAACTGTGAGATCATGACCTGAGCCAAAGTTGGACGCTTAACTACTGAGCCACCCAGGTGCCCCCGTAGTCCCCCTTTGAAGTTCTATACTGACAAAAAAGACCATATAGATATTTTGCTAACAGTCTGGGATATCTCTAGCATACAGCCAACATTTTTTCTCCCTCAGGGAGAATATATGGAAAGGAAGTAGGAAGGGTTTTTGTAACTGGTTAATGAAAAGCCAAGTTACTATTTCACAGCAGACACCACCATAGACTATAAACAGAGAAAAAAAAGAAAGAGAGAGAGAGAAAGAGAGGAAGGAAGGAAGGGAGGGAGGGAGGGAGGGAGGGAGGGAGGAAGGAAGGAAGGAAGGAAGGAAGGAAGGAAGGAAGGAAGGAAGGAAGGAAGATTATGCATCCAGCCCATTATTTGCTAAATTGCTTTGAGATCAAGATGGGTGAACCAGTTGTTGTAAAGGAACCTGATCCATGGTTCCCAGATTCTAAATGATCCATCAATATTTAAAATTCATTTAAAAATAAGACATATGTTGTGTTCTGGGTGGCTCAGTTAGTTAATGGTCTAATTCTTGGTTTCAACTCAGGTCATGATCCCAGGGTTGTGGTATCGAGCCCCATGCCAGGTTCTCAGGTTCTGTGCTGAACATGGAGCTTGCTTGAGATTCTGTCTCTCTCTCTTTCTCTCTCTCTCTCTCTCCCTCTCACCCTCTTTCCTTCTCTTTTCCACATTCTCTCACCCACCTCTAAAATAAATAAAATGAAAAACATGAAAGAAATAAGATATATGTGCACATTTTGAGATGTAAGAACAAGTGGAAAATTCCAGGTAAAACTGCATTCTTTTCATGTTTGAATATGTGAATAGAGGGAAGTAGTGTTAATTTTGTCAGTAGCAAAACTTTAGCAAAACAATCATCTTACATATGTAGATTTGGACTTGTCCTTCTTCAAACCTAATTGAAAATTTTGTTTATTACCAGTAGATCTTTAAGAAGGAGACTGGAAATCATCTGTTTGTTGTAGAAATAAAATCTGACCTCATTGCTTCCCAACCAAGGAGTAATCAGTATCTTTAACCCAACTGGAAAGCTGATTATTTTATTTTTTTAAACCAGAGGGGACACTTGTCTCAGCAGCCTATATTATTATTAGTAGTAGCAGTAGTAGTAGTAGATTCAGTTTTCCAGATGCCTTACTGATGAAGAGGCAAAGGCATTTAACGGGGTTTACATTATTTTCATGGGGGTACTTATCTGAGTCAGTTACCAAGCATAATATGTCACACCCTGGGTCTTTGAAATTTATCATCTCAGATACTTGAGGTCAAGAACTGTTTATTCAGCTCTAAAATATAAAATTTTCTGTTTGGTGTAATATAAACAGTAAGCACTTCAGACAAAACAAAAAGAAAGAGTAACTGAGATTGCTTGGGATTCTTGTCTTAAGTACAAATCTACCAATGGAGGTATAGAACATATCAAAAAGAGATGAAAGTTTTGAATAATCCAGTCATTTCCATCAGCCCAAATTTTATATCTCAGATATGTATTTTTCCAATATAAGGTTTTGCTTACTCTAGAGGAAACTTCCTTCCTTCCTTCCTTCCTCTTTCCTTCCTTCCTTCCTTCCTTCCTTCCTTCCTTCCTTTCTTTCTTTCTTTCTTTCTTTCTTTCTTTCTTTCTTCAGGAAACCGTGTCTATCCATGAAATGAATATAGTCAGTATCTCAGAAAATTAATCTAGCTGGCTTCATTCTAAAAGCTGTAAGAGTAAAGTGTTTGGAAGAGGAGCAGTTAGGAGCATGTAAGCTAGAAGAAGAATAGTAGAAGCATAATACCAACAAAGAGACAGAAAGAAAATGTGACTGGGGGAAGATTGATTGGAAATATCTGCCCTTCCATATACTCACAAAATGTGCATTCCCTACTTTAAATAAAGTTTTGAATTTCTTGTAATTTACATGTTTCTACACCTCATCTTTTCTATGGAGAGGCTAGTATTTTGGTAAAGAACTTTCTTGTTGATTTTGGGCTTTTGATACATTCATCTCACATCTGCTGACTGCATTTACTGTTAAATGACGATTTTATTGTTGTCATTGACCTGAAGAAGGATGTATTTTTAACAGGAGGTACGAATAAAAATAGAGGAGAAGCAAACAGTTTATTACATGCTCGCCACCTGTAGAAGTCATTTCGAGTAGATGGAAAATATTAGTATGGAGTCTGATTCAATGATAAGATCTCCATGATGAAGAGGTTGTGTGAAGGAGGGATTAAAATGAGCTATTTTTAAAGGCAATACTGGCATGTCACTTTGCTCAGGAATCTTTCTTTTCAGCTAAGTAAATGTTCAGTGCACCAACCCTAATTCTCTCGTATTTTCTTTTTTATACACTATCTGTGTGAGTCATATGTTGGTAAAGTATGGAGGGCAGTAGTAACCCTGAAGTCTTAGAACAATGGCAAGAAGACATCACGAAGGCATGATACATTTGGTTAGTGTCTTGTGCGAACCACAGAAAATGATAGAGGCAAAAAACTTTTCATTTCCTGAGGCTGTGAATCTACTGCATATTTCATGTCACGGAATAGATAACATAGGAGGACAGGAAGAAATTTACTCATTTTCACAGTGTCCCTTGAAAATAATTCATTGAATTGACCCTTTTGGAAACATGCACATATTCTGTATATGTTTTTACCAGACAAATTTAGCATCTTAATGAGATAATAAAAGCTATCATTTGGAAAATATACACATTGCTCCTACTACCTGAGTGCACAGAGGTGTTGGTGAGAACTGAGAGAGGAACAGAGAGCTGTGCCCTGAGGAAGTCTCTGTCTTGTCTCCATACACATTTAGGTCTTTTGCACATATGAATGCAAGTACTGGAAGATGGGCACGGGGGAGGGCAGACTGGATGTGGCTGGCATCTTATAAGATTTATGAACTGCTAAATTTAGAAATGTCATTTTGTTATTGCCAGTGTACTGCTGGCGTCTTTGTATGAGTCACTAAGAAAAAAATAGCAATCACCTCCTTTGCAAGAGCTAGTATGAGTAACACAAAATGGGTTCAATTAATCATTTTAACCACTGAATTCACTCTGGATAAACAAAGCGTGTATCAGATGATATGCCCTAGAAAGGTAGTCATCCTTACAAAATGCTCCTCTCTGCAGAGAAGCTCTTCTCATTATCATATTGCAAATAGTTTTCTGGAAGAAAAAACTGTTCAAGCAAAATATTAAACAGCATTCATTTGTCATTTTCCTGCGGGGACTAGGCAGCAACCTGCTGTGGCTGAAAATATGTGGTCATTATGAAGCTGGTATTGAATTGTTTGTTTATCTTTAGAAGGGGAGAGGGGTTTCCATGATGCTATGTTTTGATTGGTGATTTCAGGCACTTCTGCTTTCTAGAGGCGTATCCTCTGTCCAGAATTGATATTAATAGATGCATGTATAAACGTTCTGTTTGCGTGAGTGTGTTTTTTAATGTTCATGTAATTTTCTGTGCCACAAGCTCTTTTCAACTTGAAAAGTGATGATGAATTCCATTTTCTTGTTAGTGTCTGTTGTTTTCTAGTACAGTGAGTTGGGCTGCTTGCTTTTGGGGGGACCTGCATTTACTAGAATTGGACTGAGATGGGATATCTAAGATGCCTTGCCCATAGAGAACAATATGGCTTCAACCAATGGCTCAGAGAGACAGAGTTTGATGTTTACATGTGGTTTGCAATCTCATTGTACCACAGGAGGAGGCAGTTATTTTTTAAATGCAGAGTAATCTTGATTTGGTTTCTTCTCTTTTTTTTCTCCTTTTGCTCCTCTTATTTTTCTTTTCTTCCCTTTCTTTTTTTCCCCTTTTCTTCTTGCTTTTAGCCTTCTCTGCCCTGATGCTATATTCACAGGATTCAGAAGTGTCCTAAGAGGGTAACAGACTACACACACCTACTCAAACCCCTGAGATAGATAAGAACCTCATTCACTTACAAGTAACCATAGAATCCATTCTGTTGTATACAAGTTTACCAAGTCCTTTATTTTTCCCTTTATATGTTTCCTTTTATCATGTGCTCAATAACTTGTCACCATTTTCTGAAACATTTCTTACTCAAAGACTACAAAATCCTTCTTTCAACCTCTTTCATTGGAAGCAGAATTCCGGCTTCATTAGCTGGATGTCTAAACTTTTATTCAGTCTATGGCACTCTTGTGAGCTTTGCAATTTTCCTGACCCCCTTTATGTGTCTGTATTACTCCAAAAGGTATTGCCTTGTGCAAATAGATGGTAAATGTTAAAGTTCAAAATAAAAGGAGGCTGGTTCATATTTGCCATTCTTCTATAGTTGAGTGTGCCAGGCAAAGTATGTTTAATGGAGTTAAGAATTTTCTCGTCCAAAGGTCTGATAAGGGAGGTGACATGACTGCCAATAAAAAATGCACCATTTAGAATAGAGTAAAAACATGGCTGTTCCTCCACGCTACTCTGTTTCATACTTAGAAAAGGGGGCAGATTTTAATGAGGGTCAGAAAGTGAGAGAAGTCTGTTTCACCAGGACTGTTGCAAATAACACTCGTGCCTGGAAAATGTACTGAACCTGGATATGTCCTGATAATATTGATTTGTGATCCTTTTCATTAAAAAAAAAAAAAACCCATTTAGGGAGTTAGAGGAGCACAACAAAGTTCAGAGACTTTTGAGGAGAAGAGTTAGAGCTGGATCAAAATCTCACTTGTTCAATAAACTATAAAGTTGTTCTGCCAGGCAGAAAGGAGACAATTGCAGGTTTTATTACTGTCTGAATGAAGGGGCTTTAATTGCTCAGATATACTGCTATGCTTCTTTGCCTCATTAAGTGTATTAACAGTCTGATCCTGCAGTGGGAGAAAACAAAAAAAATTAAATGGGGTAAAACCAGGAGTTAAATAATTAGTGTATAGCAATGTACATGCAAAGCAATTGATTCTGACCTGATCTTTTCCCTTCGTTTGCCTTTGTACTGTGATTTGACTTTGTGAAAAAGCTCTAATTGTCTCACAAAAATATTGCTGACCACCCAGCATTAGTGAACTGTAATAATGATTGATACATAATAGATTTAGCAGCCACCAATTTATTCAGTCCCTACTATGTGCCAGATACTTAATATACCTTTATATAATCCCCTAACGTAATTACTCCATTATTTGAATATATTAGGTACACAATACATGTTGTGCTCTGGGCTAAAGATACAAACCATATTGTGCAGCCATTCTTATCTTTATTTTTTTTTAAGTTTATTTATTTATTTTGAGAGAGGAAGGGCATGCATGAGTGGGGGAGGAACTGAGAGAGAGGAGAGAGAGAGAGAGAGAGAGAGAGAGAGAATCCCAAGCAGGCTCCCCACTCAGTGCAGAGCTTGATGTGGGGCTGGATCTCACAAACCACAAGATATGACCTGAGCAGAAATCAAGAGTCTGATGCTTAACCAGCTAAGCCACCCAAGCACCCCTTTCTTCTCTGTTTTACAGATGAGGAGACAGAGAAGTGCAGAGAAGTTGAGATTTGCTGAAGTCCCATAGCTCTTCAGTGAGAAAGCTCAAATCTCAAAAGCTGGAATTCTCCATTTCTCTGTTTTACTTGTCAGATTTATCTTGCTTCTTAAAAAAAAAAAAAAAAGAAAATGCATGTAAGAGAACCACAGTTCTTTAACCATAACATTACCTCCAAGATAGACAGGGGCACTAAATTGCAATGATGCATTTAAATATTTTTGGATTTTTTTTTTTCTATCAGAGAAGCCAAAAGAAGGTCATTTTTAAAAAAGTCCAATAAAGGCTAGAGCTGAGGCTTCTGGAATTTTAATGACCAGTCTATTATGAGTACAATGTCATCATGGCCTGTAAGAAGTTATCACAATCATTATAGTATTGTTGCAGTTATTGGTTTTAAAATAAAATGCAAAGTCCCAGCTCTTTAAAGTATGATTAATGCATTTCACTTTATTAGACTGTTATACTATATTCATGTGTTTCTCTCTCTCTCTCTTTTCTCTCTTTCCTTGGGCATTTTATGTGAGCCACAAAATTACAGGTCTGTGTCTTATTGTACTTTATGGTTGGGTAAGTTAGGTCAGGGTGATAACCTGAGGGAATATTAATAATCCTTGTTTTAACAAGCCTAAATTTATACCATTGTCAGAAGGTAATTGCTCTGCTAAACTCCTAGTGCTCAGGATTACTGAGTATTAAGGGATAGTAGGAGGGAACAAAGGTTTTTCCATTCCTTCAAAAACTACCTCCTTAAGATTTGTGCACCTGGCAAGGAGATAATTATTCTGGAATAGCGGACTATCTATTGAACACAACAATGAAGGTGCTTTATATGGGTACTAAGCAGTACTTCTGGGTCTAGAATCATGAGGAGCACTGGGCAGCAAATTGTTTGCAAACTTATAGAAGTGCCTGAATCTGGATGCTTATCTGACCTCAAAAACACTACTGTTTTATCTTAAAACTGTACACCAATGACCCTTTGTCAAAACACCTGTGACCAGCTGACAAGGTTTACCTTCTGGAAAACTTGCTTTCCTCTGGGAGAAGCAGCAGCAAATCCTTTTGTTTTGATTCTCTCCGTGATTTCCTGGAGGCTGCCTGAATTTGAACTTACTGGCCACAGACTAAGAATATAAGTTAGGGTCAGAAAGAGGTTTGCCTATTTCCTTAATCAATCATTATGTTTTAAGAAAAGACCCAGGCTTCAATGACTTCATTTAATTTCCTTATCTGAAAAATGGGAATAATTAAATCTACCTCTCAGTAGCCTTACAATTTCTGAAAATTATTATTATATTTGACATACAATATAATATTAGTTTCAGGTGTAAAAGACAGTGATTTGACAGTTCCCTACATTATGCAATGTTCACCAGGGTAAGTGTGAAAAATGAGAATAATTAAGTCTACCTCTCAGGATCTTTATGTAAATTATTTGAAGTAGTATTTGTGAAAGTCTCTAGTATATCATCCTTAATAACATGGCACCCACATGGAATAGGTGGTAATGTGGTTCTCTGGGCCCTGCTCTTCTAAATTACAGCCATAATTCTTCCCTCCCTAAGCTTTAGTGGAACTTTGGAATCCTCACCTTAGAGTTCCAGACAGTAACTGCCAAATGATTGAAGCTTTAAAACCTGTTGGCCGTCCCTGACCTAAATCATAGGGAGTGCAATATAAAAGATTGTTTGCTTCCCTTCCCCTTTCTTTATCCTTTCCTTCCTTCATACTGTCTTTCTATAGTACCTCTCACCATGTTATGTACAAACATTTTTCATTACTCAGTAGTTCAGTAAAATGGGTTGCTCTCTTATGATGCATTGGGATGTATGATAAATACCATGGGTATTACCATGGCTCAAGGGGAGTGGCCGAAAGCAGGTACCTAGGAGTTATAACCAAGCTGCTTTGACTCATACCTTATCTTTACCATTTTCTGGCCTAGTAGGAAAAGTGCTTAAACTCTCTAGGCCTTAATTTGAAATGCACAATATACAAGAAAGGATGTACAAGGAAAGCACAAGGAAGATAATAAGGGCTCAGTCTCTACATCTAGATTTCTGGGTTTGAATCCTGACTGCTATTTAATTGTGTCAACTTTGTTTATATTGTTATGTAATCTCTCTGGACATCTGTTTGATTATCTATAAAGTATATTACTATAAAAATTAAATCAGTTAAAACATGAATTACATTTAGAAAAGTGGCACATATAAGTGCTCAATAAATGTTGCTGTTGTTGTTATTATTATTGCCTATCTTGTTTAGATTACTCAGGGAATACACACAAACAATAAATACTTAGTCTATGTCAGCTATTTTGTTATATGATGTGTTCTTGCCTTCAAACAATTGACATATACATAAAAACAAGTCAGTAAAGGAAAAATGTTGTGTGCCTACTACTTACAATAAACCTCATGGGTTTAGTTGTGAGGACTATCATTTCATGGAAATGACAGCAAAATTGAAAGAACTGTAAATGAGAATAGATAAGAAAAATATATGGACAATCCATCGAAGGAAATAATATATGGTAATGAAAGTGAATGAAGTGCTGGTAAATTTAACAATATGGATAACTTTCAGAAACATAATATTGAGTAAAAGAAGCCAGATACAAAAGAGCATATGCTACAAGAGTTTTTACATGCTATTCCAAATAGACAAAAGTACTTGATGATGTAAAGATAGTGACTGTCTTTGAAGACAGTAAGTAGTGACTGGGAAAGTGTGTGAGAGGGGCTTCTTGGATACTGATTATGTTCTACTTACTTGGGTCATGTTTTTAAAATTGTGTTACTCTGAAATAAGGTGAAACACAGTTTATATGAGCTCATTTTTCTTTATATGTTTTACTTCAACAAAAAGTACTTAAAAATGAGAAAGAGGTAAAAGAGAAAAGTAATTAATTACAACAACATGTATCCAACAATAAGATTTGGGAAATGAAATAGGATAGGGCATTAGTTTAAAGTCTGAGACATAATTCAGAATCTATATCTTTAACCAACTGACTTCTGCTGTTTCCCAAATAGTAACATACTTGATAAATTGTCAGAGGCCGCGCCGGCTCCGACAGGTCCAGGGGTCCCTGAAGGATGGACGGTGTCAGCGAAAGAGAGTGAGAGAGCCCCGAGATCCTTTCTGATCACCAGGCAGTCATCTCTGTCCTGTCGGTTTTGGTGTCTTTATTTATAGGTCAAAAGTTAACATGGCATCATGAAATGGAATTTTTACAATGGATAGCTCTTTGTGATAAGGTGTTTTTGGAAAATGTACAGAAACAGGTTTTACAGAAGTCTTCTTGCAGAACAACCCCAATTATAGTGAAGTTGAGTAACTAAGAAAATAACAAGGTGTTCACATTATAATAACACTAAGATTAAGTCATAGGTTTGTAGATACTCTTATCCATCCATCACAGCTGCCAGGGTAAGGGAAGGTGTTTGTGAAAAGTAGGCCTTAGGGAAGGGGCTGCTATACACCTTCAGTTAGCAAAGGTGTATGTACTAACTTATCTTCTGCCCTTATCTGTTCCTTCTCTCTAAGTTAGGCTCTTTGTCTCCGGGCAAGACTTGGTTTTCCAGTTATATGCTTTATTGCACCAGAGAGCCAACCATACCTTTAAAGAGTTTAGCTTATTTCCAATACATAGAATAGCCTCTTTGAGTGCATTTACCTTTGTGTCTACTTTTATGATTTCTTGAATAGCTAGGGCATGAAAGACATTTTTGGTTAGTTGATCTGCATGTTGAGCTGTATGAACATCTTGGACTAACGCAACAGTAGAAACAGAATTGTACATGTAAAGATCAGTCTTTTATGACTAGGGGTCATTAGCCTGTTCATAGCTCAAGGGAAAGTATGGAGGGAAACAGGACCTGCCAGAGACACAATGTTTGTTCCCATAATCAAAAGAAGAAGTTCCCACAATAAGTTCCTTCACAAGGTGCAATCATCATACCAGGGCCGGAATAAGGGGACAAGTCACTCCCGATATTGATCAACAAGGTACCCTAGGGGTCAGTGCTCAAGCAGAAATAATTAAGTGGGGGTGGACATTGGTCGTCATCTGATTGGCAAGAGACCGTGCAAATGTGCTTTAACTTCACCAGGAGTTTTCTCGACTAGTGGGCTCAGAATGGCTCCCAACAATAAATGCAAGAGTCTTATTTTTTTACAACAAAGTTGGATACTCTTTTGGACTTTTACTTAAATGGTGTGAAATCAAAATTTGAGAAATGATATTCCATCTCCTAGTGGCATCAGAACATGTTAAAGCTTGCCCTTTTGGGGGGATGGGAAGTACAGTAAAAAAACCTTTAAAAAATAATTTAAAATAATAGCCATCTAAAGTTTAATTTCAATTTACTCTTAACATATCTTAAATTTAGCAAAAAAGCACATAAGGCCTATACCTAGAGAGAATGTTGGTCTCCTGGTGGAATATTTTAGAAGATTGAAGAGCTGGCCAGTGATTTGTTACCTATTTATATAACCTGTAAAAGATTTGAGAAATACATTGGGATTCTAACCTAAGCCCTTATTGCCTAAATAAATTATATGTATTTTTATCAGCTGCGATACTTGTACAAATTGCTACTTTGATTGGCATGTGCACAGCTTGGGCATCCCAGGAACTGAACTCTGAAACAGAGTTTAGCTTGTGGGATGTTTACTAAGGAGTGCTCTTGCAATCAACACCTGTGGAATTTAGGTAGGGAAGTATGATGGAGAAATAAGTTGAGTCACAATGCAGGCTCAGTGACAACCACAGTTGATAATATGGGAAGTTCAGGAGTTAGGATTGCCCTCAGAGTTGTTTCAAGTTAGACCACTTGTCTGACCTTTTAGTTCCCCATAGATTAGTTTTGGATGCAGGCTACCTAGAGAAGGAGCAACCACTTCACCCAGAAGGCTCTTGCAGCTGAAGTAATCCCAGAAAGGGCTGACTGCTGAAGACTGACCACTGTCAGCACTCCTAACTGCTGGTGGGGAACAAGTTCTCCTTTGGAGGGGATTTGAGCAATACATCAGTGTCCACCATGGTCCATCTTTTTCCTGATTGGATTGTCTTCATCAAAATTCTGCAAGCTGCTCTCTCAGGATCCTGCTAGATAGATCTTCATGGAAGATGGGAAAAACTTGAAAGAAGGTTAGTGGGAGGCTATAGCTAGTAATACTGCAGCTAATAAGGAGAGTGTTGGGGGAAGTTGATACTCCTCATCTCTTACTTCCATCATCCATATTATATTCCACTTACTCTCCACTAACATCTCTGCTGGCACTGAGGCCTCCGAGCCCCTGGTTATCAGACACTTCTGAGGCCAGGATTGTTGCTCTTGTCCATTTACTCTTAAGCAGAGGAGTACAGAGGTAACCAACTTACGTATCAGACATATTCTTTCTGTTCTCATCATGTAGCACATCTTCATCTCCTCCTGATCATCATGGTCCTCCTGATTATCCCTCTTGGGGCCATGCCTGCACTTCTGGCCTACTGATCACAGATGGCAATCAGCCTATAATTCAGTAGGAACCCTGCTGTCTTCTGTGGCAGAAGTGTTTCCCCTTTGGGAACCAAAACTTCTAAATGTACAGAGCTCAGAATTGAATATATAGGAAATACAAATACCCAAGTGGGTCACTGGGAACGATTTAATGGAGACCACTTGTGCTTCCAGCTCTTGGTTCCTAGACCTGTGTATTCTTCTCTTTGGGGGTGCAGCAACATATAAAATGTTATTGATTCAATGAATATATCATAGTCTAGAGGACTGTGTTTCATCCTCATGAAGTATTGCTTTCAAGCTGGCACTTCAGTAATGATGTTTTACTAGTTTCTGGATGGTGCAGTATATTACATGACTCGTTCATCCCATGGTCACGAGTTTGGCTTTGTACATCCTTTGCTGTAAACTGGGTTCCCCGCTCATTCGTTATGTTGTGTGGGCTCCAGGACCCAACATTTCTTAAACCTTTACATAATGAGACTGCTTGAGACCATGTAGGCAGAAAATGCAAACCTTTTAAAAGATATGTCTATTCCTACCAAAAATAAATTACTTTGTCCTTCCAAATTATTTTCTGTGAACATAAAAAGAGTAATTATTTCAGAATACATGATATTGCTAAGGGAAGAGAATGATGTGGGAGGGAGGTAGGTACTGGATTAGAGCAGTGTAGATATTCTGAGCTACAGGAGGAAAAGGAAAGAGATGTGAAAGAGGAGATATAAAGTAGGTAGAAACTAGAAGCTAACTTTCCTTACTTCACAATTTTATGTAGAGCTAACCATGCTTTTAATCATATATATATATATCCTTTTAAGGTAGTTATGTAACTGGATTTCTCCTGTCCTAAATATAGTTGCTTGGTTTCAATGACAAAAGAGGTTATTACATTTTGATGATAGCTCAACCACTATGCATTTAAATAGATCAATAACCCAGGAGGATTGAAGAGTTCAAGGGCTTAGGAATGAAACTTCCTTCCCTTGGTTATCTTTCAAAATCATCCCAGACCACAAATACCCACATTATGAAAAGGGTCTAGAAGAAAATTTGTATAGCCATCCATAATCACTGATTGAGGGTAGTTCAAGTATTTGCTATTAATTAGTGATTACTTCATTTCTGTGTACTTTGAAATATTTAGGATTTTAAGTTACTACTATGCAAAATTTTTGTTATTTAACTAGAAGGAATAACTCCTGAAAATTGCTTGTCTGAAATCCTGTGGACTTCTCAAGATTGTTGAACACTATAACACTTAAATTATTAGAGCTGTATGAATACAAAGGGCTTTTGCTAAAAGAAAAACCACAACAACTCTGAGTAGTGGGTCATGAAACAACAATAAGCAATGCTGCATGAGGTGCTGCTGTTGTCAGTTGGATTGGGAAAAGGGGGATAAAGGGGAATAAAAGGAGGAAGATAGAAACAGAGATGAAGGTAAATCCAGTGATCAGCACTTCAAAGAGAAAATAAAATACCTGGCTGAAAATTTGTACCTTGTGACATATATACTTGCAAACTCTCAAACTTATATCTTACGTTTTATACATTCATATAAAATAGATTAATGGTATTTTAGGTCAATCAGACCTTTAACAATTGTATAATATTTAATATGATATAGATAGAATCTTGGTTATAATTTTACTCTTTTTTTTAATGTTTTTTTTTTTTTTATTTATTTCTAGGAGAGAGAGAGAGAGACAGCGTGAGCAGGGGAGGGTCAGAGAGAGAGGGAGTCACAGACTGAAACAGGCTCCAGGCTCTGTGCTGGCAGTCAGCACACAGCCCGATGCGGGGCTCGAACCCACGAACAGTGAGATCATGACCTGAGCGAAAGTCGGACGCTTAACCGACTAAGCCACCCAGGCGCCCCAAGTTTACTCTTTTTTTAAGAAAATTATTTATATATTGAGAGAGAGAGAGAGAATGCATGCAAGTGGGAAGGAGCGAGAGAGAGAGAGGGGAGAGAGGGAAACAGAGAATCCCAGACAGGCTCCACATTGTCGAACTCATGAACTCCCTGAGATCATGACCTGAGCCGACATCAAGAGTTGGACTCTTAACCAACTGAGCCAACTAGGTGCCCCATTAGAATTTTACTCCTTGATCATCCAAAATGAAAGTACACTGCAAGGAAATTTCATTCTAGCAAGAGAAATTCCATTCTGATCTATTAGTCCATAAATTATCACAATGACAATTAGTATAATGCACTTAAATGTCATTCATAGAAACTTTAAGTAGATTTAAATTATATTATCCCTGTTGAAAATATAGAGAGTTTGTAGTTAACTCCAAAGGCAATAAATTAGCTGGAAATTGATATCTATTAAAGTTCCAATGCATTGTGGTTATGTATTCTTTTTTCTTTCATCAAACCAATGTTTATTAATCATATAATATGGGATATGACATTAACTTTAATACAAAATCACTTAGGCATTCCAGCCCTGTACATTAGACACTTCTTCCTTAACTCTTACTTCCTCTGCTTAGTAAAGCATTTAAATGGCAGATATGACCATCAGACACTTATTCCTTTTCTTAGTACTGGGTTCACGAAGTGAAACCAATATTAAGTGAAGAAATGGCTCAACATTTAATTACTAGAAATTGCTATCAATTACTAAACATTACTACAAATTACCTGCCAAATGGACAAGTGCTGTTTCTGGCAATAACAATTTCAATGAATGATTTTACTTAATTTATTTCTTAGACTACCCTTTGGGCACAATTGGCTCCTCTTTGAGCAGCCTCAGCAGAAAGCTAAATGGCCAAATGAACTCAGAGGCTCATATCCTGCTTCCAGTTTGGAGGAGCATAAGTGAGAAAAAGGGGTGCATCTTGTAGAAGTAGTTTTTGTGTTCTTCTCTCCAAGAAAACTATTGCATTGGTTTAAATATAAAATAATAGGTGTCCCTTTTCTTAATCTTCAGTGGCTTGAATAAGCAGAGTGCAGTGTTTAATAAAGGCAGCCTGGCATAGTGGAAGGATTTGGAAATTAGGAGCCATGCTTGTAGTCATAATTCTCTCATGACAAAGTATTGCATGTGAGGAAGTTCCTGAACTCTAGTTTCTCCATCTTGTACAAGGAAGAGTGTATTATTAACTCTTTTAATAATATCTCTAGTGGCTCTTTATCAGCCTATGTTAACTTCATTCTCAGGGAGGAACTTACCATGTGGTTCATGTAGGTTTTCATACAACCAAGAACCTTAGCGTAAAAGTTCCCCTTAAATCCCTGGGATTTAGTTGCAGTGATCTTTTTGCATCATATGCCCTTCCCCAAATAGATCGCTGTACTTAGACAGATAGAGCATGCTGATGAGTTTGCATTAGATCGCATAACCAACCTTTAATCAGATGAGAAGGGGTGGGATTGCTAGCTTCACCAGAAACCTGGGCTGAGAATAGAAAACCTGTAGGTCCCCTGGGAAAATAGGAGCCCTGCTATAAGGTGCATGTAGACTGAATGCTGGGCCCACAAAGTAATAGACGTACATTGCAAAACAGCTGGTGGATTGCCATTATTTCATTCTCTCATTTATTCTCTTAAAGAACTGCAATACAAAAATGGTCAAGGCTGATGTGCTCCCTGTTTTCACTTAGCTTACAGTAAATGGATAAGAGATGCATTAAAATGAAAAATTATACAGCTATGTAATTATATCTGAGACTCTTTCCATAGCTCTCTTCTGACATTTAGCACGGTGTTCTTTTCACCATTTAACAAACTCACATCTCACTTGCCTCCAGCATTATTTCTAATTTCTCATAGATCATGGGCCTGTGGGCTATGCTAAATTGTACTACTGTTTTCAAATTCTGGGTGGAGTCATTTGCCCTGAAGCTGCCCCTTATTATACATGATCCAGAGTATTCAGAGAAAATGATTTCAATTCCCAAAGCTTTCAGCCTGGCATCATTTGGAACATAATGGGAGCCAAATAATTTTAAGCATCTTAGTAACTAAACAAGTAAATTCTTTCTTATTCTCAGAAGTGGACACTTGTTTACATTACCTATTTTCTGAAATTACTAACAGAGCTTGTTGACTTTCTTTGGGAAAAGGTGAACTATACAGATTGCCTTTTTTTTTTTTTTTACTTCTAAGAAAGACTTTTTTAGCATTAGCTTTGGAGTGAAACTCCAGTGTCTTTGGTACAGTGAAGTGTTGCTAATTATTTTTATAATTTTGTAAAGTTTGTAATTTTGTGAATTTTCATTAAGGAAAATGTGTATTTGGTGAGTAATTTTGCTCTTAAGCCTTTCTAACAAGATGACTGGATTATAATCTTCACCTTTTTAATCAATACAAATCACCAGGAAGATTAGAATTTCTAGAAGTGGGCTGAAGAAGATATTATAAAACAGCATCATCTTTCTGATCAGAGTAAGATCAGAAGGACAAACATGATTATACAGTAGAATTTGGGTACCAATATTTCCAACTTTTGATGAGGCAGCTGGAGCTTGGTAAAAGATGGAACAAAATGATAATTTGGCTGATACAGACAAACCTTTTAGTTGGTACTTGGATATAAGAATTGGCAGATGTATTTGGAACTGAGTTAATAGAAATAATACAAATTATCCAAACTTTATGAAAATCCTTCAAAGGAAAGCTATTTAATCCAATGCTGACATGGATTCTTTCTGTAGTAAGAGGATTCATAGTGGGCACATATGCACCTTTTTGAGGATTTGCAATACATGTATCTTCTGGTCAGATTTCAAAAGGGATCCTTATTTTGATTAGACAAATCACTTCAAGAAAGTCAGCTCCACTCACTGTCTTCAGCTCAGTGAATAAAAGTTTGGTGTGTGGATTTTGGATCTTGGTTTCAATACTTAATTATTACCTTTAGTAATCTTGGACTAATTCCTCTCACAAGCCTCACTTTTTAAAAAATTTATAAAATGATTATAACTCTACTTATTTCATAAATTGTACACATTGAAGAGATAGAACGTAGGCAAATTATTTAGCACACCGCCCCAAAATCTAGACCACGCACTTAATGAATATTAGCTCTAATTTTATTGTGTTGTTAATAATAATAGTATCAGTACTACTTTATCTTAGTCTCTCAGATCCTAGATCAAATGTTTTTTTGCCTTGCTGTTGTCCCATCACCAGCTTTATGATTGGGTATCTTATTAGTTCTTACTGAGAAAGTAGGAGGATTAAAGTGAGGCCAAATCTGTAGCTAATAAAGAAAAAAAACAAACAGATAACCAGACAGAACTCATGCAAGTTAGGATAAAAGATGTTTGGTCATTTCTGTTTAAAGTCTACAAAGTGGTATTGGTTTGGGCTTAATCCATCATGGTCAGAGTGGCCTTGTCTTATGCTGGTGTTCTGTGAAATTGTTTATGTTCGGCAGAACACCATAGCCTTGTGGTGAGTTCCAGGCCAGCTCCTGGCAACCCAGATGCCTGTCTGTAGTACCAGACCTACCTTTGGGTGAGAGAGGTTGCTTTTCTTTTTCTCACTGGGTTGAACACATTTTTAAAGAAACAGTGAAAATTAAAATCATATCCAAGCTGTGATGAGAATAGTGAAGAATTTAAAATCTGTACTTTATGAACAATATCTTAAAGAACTGAGACTATTTAACACTGAGATTTGAGGATTTTAGCCACAGAGAAATGGGATGGTTGAGTGTGACTGACAGCGATCTCAAAAAAAGTGAAGGGTCAGTCACTATATGAGGTATGTCCAGGGCCACTATTAAGATAGATTGAAGTTTCTCAAAATAAGAAAGCCCTTATTTATTTTCAAACTGTTCGACTTATAAAACAGTGGAATGAGTGGTTATCCATGACAGGCTTTGCTGTCATTAGACATGTTCATACAGAGTCGAGGTAAACTGTCTGCAAGGCCATTGTGATAAAACAGCCCCGTGTCAATAACTGGACTGGATGGCACTATGTGTCTTAAATTCTCTGTCTTCAGGAATAACTAAGGTGAAGTACAGAGATCAGCTCCTGGACAACAGTAGTCCAAACTCAGATTTCTTTTCTATTCCTTTAAAGCAAAGAAATTGTCCATTTCTCTCAACTTCCCATCTTCTTAGTTCTCCATCTGCCTTTATCTGAGTAGACATATATGAGGAATTATATTCAAGGAGGTTTAAATCTTCTGGAACAACAAATGCATCTTCCAATGACGACACTGCAAACTCATGCTTGTCCAAGTTTCATTCACTTACTGAAGGGCAAGCCGGAAACAGTCCAAGGAATTAAAACTGTCATAACCATTTGGTTAAGCTGTCAACAAGCTTTCCAGGAACTTTGTGGTTGGTTTAATTGGGGAGAGTAACATTTTCTCTGCCCTGCCCTTTGAATGTCTGGAAATAGGTGCCCTTATGACTCATTTCTTTATCATCCATTATAAGACTTCCAGAATGGCAGCAAATAGCAATGAGGAGCTTAAAGGGAAAATTTGAAAGCCATCCTCTCAACAGATAATTTTAAATAACTGTGGGATTTAAATATCTCTCTTAACTCTAAGCCTTAAAATAAACATTGGCTCAAGTATTTGGAGGATGCTACTGAGATATGTTGTCAAAAGTCTATCTGTAGTGTTGAACAAGGACTTGACTCTGGAAGAGCTGGTTAATGGAGGACTTCATGAATCTGACCTTCCTTATATCGTACTATTTGCTTTGGCCACCATAGAAATTTCCATTTGCATTTAACTGCTTTCTTTCCTATTCTATCCATATTTGTGTTTCTTCCATTTCTGCATATGAGACCACTGAGATAAGAATTGACATTTTTGAGGATAGCATGTTCTATTATTAAATGATATCCATAATGATTCTTCGAGTTCCCTTCATTATCAAGCATACCCTTGAGAGAGGATTGAGCATGACACTCATAAATCCCTATATCTGAAAGGAATCCCTTTAGTATTGATACCACTTTCCTCGTTGTACCTTTTACAATGCTCAAAAATAGTAGGTGCTTTAGAAGTGCTACTTAAATACATTGGGGATTTTCTGCATAAAGAATGTTTGCACTCTTATGTCTTTATTTACAGTTATTTGTGAGTTGATGAAAAGTATTTGAATGGCTACATGCACTTTTCCTCAGACCTCTCTAAGTTTTGCTTTTGCCTAATCTGAAATTTAAAAATACTGCATTAATAATGATGCCATGACTATTCTTCTAATAATAAAATCCAAATGCCTCATGCTGTCTGGGGAAGTAAAATGTTTGCTGGTCTGTAAAGCAGCAGACTGGGAGTCATTACTGGGGAACATCAAGAAACCTAAAATCAAACTGCTTAATTTTCACCAGCCATAAAATTAAATGACAATATTTTCTGTATTCCTCATGGCCAATAAGAAGGGCAACTAACCAAATAATAAAGCACTTGGCACTTGCTGTTTAAATGTGAAATTCCCCAAATCAAGCTCATCGTGATTATCCAAGCAGGCAGCTGTGGAGTAATGATTAAGAGTGAGGACTTGGTGTTAGACCACCAGGGTTCAGATGACATGTGACCTCAGACTTCTCTCTGTGCTTCCACTTCTGCAGAGGTATAATATGGACAATTTTACAAATTTCACAGAGTCTCTGTGGGGATTAAATGATATGACATTGTAAAGTACTTAGAACAATACTTGGTACATGATAGATGTTCAGTTAACATTAGTGACAATATATAAGAAAATATTTAAAATAGCAAAAGCCCACTTTTAACCACATAACAAAAATTAACCCTCTTTAGAATGGCCACAGAAATATGGTAATAAAATAGCAGAACTGAGCTGGTAATTCAGTTCTCTCTGAAGACTCCTAGAAACATCATACATCATGCTCAAAACTAACATATCTATTAGAGAAGTTGTGACTACCATAATTAGATCCCTAGTGTCTATTCTTGCAGGAGAAAAAAATAGATTGGGCTTATCCAGAAAACATTACTCAGCATGGAAACTGTGAAGGGAAAAGAAGAGAGATCAGCTGTGGTAAGTGGAAAGAAGTATATTGCGACTTTGACAAGAGAGAGCATAAACAGTGGCCATAGACAGCATCGGGTAGAAAGAAGTTATTCTGGGCTCTAGGAAGGATCGAACTCTGACCCAGAAGGACACATATCAATTAGAAGTGAAATGCATGTGCTTTAGAACATAACTTGAAAAGATCAAATTCAAGTGCCTAAGGAAATTACGTTTTATAACAACCAAAGCTGAGATTTATCCTCTTTTCTCCTTCAGCCTGACAACAGGAGGCAAGATTTAGAAGAATATCTTACTTGTATATACTCTTGCCGAGTCGATTATATTGAACCTTGATAAGGGGAAGAGGCAAGAAGTTCAGTACTAACACAGAACAACTGTAGAGAATGGCAGAAAAGGAAGAGGAGAAAGAAAAAGAGATATATGTTTGGAAGTAAGGAGAGAGGGACAAGGAATGAGGTAGAAGGGAAGGAAGGAGATATAAGAATGAAAAGAATGAAATAGATTTTTTTAAAAAAGTCTCTCCTAGTAGCACAGAGGATGAGTCTGATGATGAAGGGGAGAATGGCAGAGGGAACATGAAAAAAAGAACTTAAGCCTAAATGTTCCACCTGTGCAATTCTACACAATTGGTCTGTCAGATTTAAAAAGCCAAGGAAAGTGTGTGTGAGGGATTCACCAGGGGGTATGTATCTGAGTCAGTGGTGATTCACAGCCTCAGTGGGATAATAGGGAACTGAGCTGGTCAGAGGCCTGTTCTCTTAGATTAGACATAAAGAAGCATGGTCATTAAAAGTCCCATGGTATTTAGGTTAACACAAGGAGTTAAGTTTCTACTTTGAGCGGATTCCAATAAAGATATTATGTCTATATCCTGCAAGAAGTGTGTGTGTGTGTGTGTGTGTGTGTGTGTGTGTATGTGTTTTAAATAAGCTTTGTGTTGAAGCTATAGAAAAGTGTCTCTTAGTGTTTTCCTTTCTGTTAATATATAGTTATTTTTGAGAGAGAGAGAGTATGAGCAGGGGAGGAGCAGAGAGAGAGGGAGACACAGGATCTGAGCTGTCAGCATAGAGCCCCACGTGGGGTTCAAACCCATGAACCGTGAGATCATGACCTAAGCCGAAGTCGGATTTTCAACTGACTGAGCCACCCAGGTGCCTCTGATGTTTTATTATTGATAAAGGCAAAAATTTACAACTAAATTTGCACTTCTAAAGAATAATCTTCAAAAACTCTTTTTGTAAAACAAAAGTAAAAACAACACCGAAGTTTCTTTTGTGATATTTGGCTCTAGTTCCTTCAGAAAGTGACTAAAACAAGAGTGACTGATATTTGGCTCTAGTTCCTTCAGAAAGTGACTAAAACAAGAGTGACTATTGCCTTCTTCAAGGTTATTGTAAGAAATTAGAGAGGCTTGCTTTTTCACTAGGTAAAAAAATATTTTAATAGAATATGATCCTAGAATTTTAAAATTTAAATCTTTTGTTCATATTAGAAAGTAGGTGAGCTGTTGTTGATATTCTGTAGTTTTTTTAAAATTGATTTCTAATTAATTGCCAAGCTCTTCCAAACAGAAACACATTCATTCATTTATTCACAATTCAAAATGTGGTGCACTGTGGTAGGCCTTCAAACAGAGGAAAAAGAACATTGAGGAGCAAGCTTTGCCCTCTAGAAGTGCCAAGAATCACAGATATTTATAGGAGTAGCTGCTGTTGCTTTTATTTTTAGTAATAGTATGGAAACTTCAGAAAAAGCACCTATGCATAAAGTAATATAATATGTTCAAGTGTGTGGCAGAATCCAATGGAATTCTTGGGGCACCTGAGTGGCTCAGTTGATTAAACATTGACTTCAGCTTGGGTCATGATCTCACGGTTTGTGAGTTTGAGCCCTGCATCAGTTTCTGCTGATGGTTTGGAGTCTGTAGCTTGCTTCAGATTCTGTGTCTCCATCTCTCTGTCCCTACTCTGCTCCTGCTCTCTCTCAAAAATAAATAAAACATTAAAAATTTAAGAAAAAAGAATATAACAGAATTCCTTAAAGAACAAAAATGACAAATAATATGCAGCGTTAAGAGATGCTGGAGTCAGTTTTATCGTTGGAGGTATCAATGATCAGTGGGGAGCTGATTTGTATTGGCTCATATGCTGATCATAGGGCGGGAAATGTCTGGAGCTGCAGCAAGTCATATAAGTACTCATGATGGAAAATTAATGATAGTTAAAATAATAGTTATAAAAACTTTGAGAAGGAGATAAAGTGCTTTTTTGAGGGAAATTTATAGCCTGAAAATGTTTATTGGAATAAAAGAAAGGCTAAGAATTCATGAGTTAACTATTGAACTTAAGATATTTAAAAAATGATTAAGAATAAAGACAAAGAAAGTATGAGAAATGAAACAATAAAGCTAAGAGCCAAAATTAGTGGAGACAATATGTTAGGCTTTAATCAAGGTAAAAGTTATTTTTCTGCAAATGCTAAAAAAAATGAAAAATCTTGAGCAAGACCTATAAAGTGAATAAGAAAGAGAAAGGAAGCCCAAATGAATGGTATTAGGAATTAAAAAGAAGATGAAACTAAATATTCAGCAAATACTAAAATATGTAAGATTCTACAACGGATCTTAAAAGTGCTAGCACACTTTTGATCATCTTTGATGTATAGTAAGTTCTGAATTTATAAAATATGAATATTCCAGCTTAATTTTTTCAAGACTGTTTTGCTATTATGTGTCCATTGCAATTCTGTATGATTTGAGGATCAGCTTCTTCATTTCAACAAAAGATGCTTTTGCGATTTTGATATAAATGCATTGAATTGGTATATAAGTTTGCAGAGAAAGTTATCTTAATAATATTAAGTGTTCCAACCCACAACCACATGTGATGCCTTTCTATTTATTTTTTAATAGAATAGCATTTTAAAATGTATTTCAATAATTTTTGTTGTTCTCAGTCTACAAATCTTGCAACTCCTGATTAAATATATTCCTAAGCACTTTACTATCTTTAATGACATTGTGTGTGTATATACATTTATATATATGTAGGTATATATACATATATGTGTGTGTATATAGCCATTGGCTTAATGAATGAGTTAGAAAGTTTTCCATTCTCTTCTACTTCTGAAAGAATTTGAGGAGGATTGGTATTAATTCTTTACATATTTGGTAGAATTCACCATTAAATCACTTTCATGGGCTTTTCTTTTATGGAAGTTTTTTGATTATTGATTTAATCTCTTCATTATTTACCAGGTCTGCTCAGAGTTTCTGTATTTTTTTAAAGTCAGTTTTGATAGTTTGTGTGTTTCTCCAAATTTGCCCATTTCATTTAGGTAGTCTAATTTGCTCAGATACGAATTCATAGTGTTCTCTTATAATCTATTTTATTTCTGTACAGTTGGTAGTAATAACCTCATATTTACTCTAATCAAAGAATTAGCTTTTAGTTTTATTTTATTATTGAATTTTTTCTTGTCTGTTTCATTTATATCTGCTCTAATTTTTATTATTTCCTTTTTTCTGCTTGTATTGGTTTTAGTTTGGTCTTTTTCTGTAATTTTAGAAAGTGAGAGAAAGAGAGAGCACAAGCAGAGGAGAGGGACTGCAGAGAGAGAAAGAGGAGAGAGAATCTTAAGCAGGTTCCTTGCTAAGGGTGTAGCCCAATGCAGGGCTCAATCCCAAGACCTGCAGAAGTCAAGAGTTGGATACTTAATTGACTGAACCACCCAAGTGTCCCTAGTTTGCTTTTTTTAAAAAATTCAGTTAAGATAGAAATTTAGGTTAATGATTTCTGACCTTTTTTTTCCTATTTTGTGTTTTCAGATACAGATAGATTTCCCTCTGTGTACTGCTTTCAGTCCATCTCATAAGTTTGATATGTTGAGTTTTCATTTTAATTCATCTCAAAGTAGTTTCTGATTTTCATTTTGATATCCTCTTTGCCCCATTGGTTGTTTATGAATGAGTTGTTTAATTTCCACAAATTTGTAACTTTCCAAAATTTCCTTCTGTTATGGATTACTGTAATCTAACTTCACTGTTATTAAAGAAGATACTTTGTATGATTTCAAATTTGTTAAATTAATTGGAACTTGTTTTGTGGACTAACATATGGTCTATCCTAGGGAATATTCTATGTGCTGTTAAGAAGAATATGTATTATACTGTCGAGTGTTCTACAGATGTGTTTTAGGTCTAATTGTTTTGTAGTTGTCACATCCAAATTTCCTTGTTTATCTCTTGTCTTGTTGTTTTGTCCTGTAACTCTTACTACTGAACTATGTTACCCTTCAACTCTGTCAGTTTTTGCTCCATATATTTTGAAGCTCTATTATTACATATGTGTTTCTAATTATTGTATATTCTTGATAGATTGATACTTTTATCATCATATAATATCCTTCATTGTCTCTTATAATTCTTTTAGTTTTTCTTTAAATTATAGTTAGTTAACATACAGTGTAATACTGGTTTACAGTATTACTGTAATGAATGAATTACAGTATTGTAATTACAGTATTGTAATTCATTCATTACAGTAATACTGGAATGAATTTACTAATTCATTCCTTACATGTAATACCCAGAGCTCATAACAGCAAGTGTTCTTCTTAATACCCATCACCCATTTAGCTGATCCCCCTCCCATCTCCCCTCCAGCAATTCTCAGTTTATTCTGTAACACTTTTTGACTTAAAGTCTAGATTGATTTAAAGTTTGATATATACATAGCTACTCCAGCTTAGGATAGCCACTACAGCACGCTTTTGGTTATTTGCATGAAATGTGTTTTTTTTAATCCTTAACATTTAACAGATTTGTCATTGAATTGAAGTGAGTCTCTTCTAGACAGCATATAGCTGGATTTTTTTATTCTTTCTATTACTCTTTACCTTTTAATTATAGAGTTAACCTATTTATATTTAATATAATTACTGGTAAGGAAGAACTTTTGTAATTTTGCTGTTTGCTTTCTATATTTCTCATATTTCTTGTCCCACAATTCCTCATTTACTTCCTTCTTTTGTGTTAGATAATTATTTTCTAGTTGACATTTTGATTCTTTTTTCTTATCTTGTGCTAAGTGAGTTTTAGTTATTTTCTTAATGATTCCTGTGGAGATTACAAATATCTTCTAACTTATAGCAATGTTATTTGAATTAGTAACATCTTACTCCAATAGTGTACATTAATTCTGTCCCTATACAGCTACCCTTTTTCATGTTGTTATTGCCAAGAAATTACATCTTTATACTTTTTTACCCATCAATATAGACTTATGAATATTGTTTAATTTAATTTTTTAAATCATAAAGGAAAAAAGGTTGATTAAAAACCAAAATAACATTAATGTTAAAATTTTATATTTACCCATTTAATTACCTTTACTGATGTTCTTATCTCTTTGTATAGATCAAGATACTGCCTAGCATTTCTTCCTGGGCATGTCTACTAATAACAAACTTTCAGTTTTTGTGTTTGTGGAAATATCTTACTTTCCCCTTCATTCTTGAAGGATAATTTTGCCAGATATATAATCCTTGGTTGACAGTTTTTTCTCCCAACACTTTGAATATGCCTTCTCATAGTCCTCTAGCCTTTATGGTTTTAATGTGAAATTCACTGTTAATATTATAGAAGATTTGTGCTGTTTTCAAGATTATCCCTTGTGTTTGCTTTCAGCAATGAATTAGAATGCATCTTAATGTTGAGCTCTGAGTTTATCCCACTTGAAAATCATTGAGCTAATTGGATATGCATATTCATGCCTTTCATTGTATTTGGGAAGTTTGATCATTATCTCTTCAGATATTCTTTCTGCTCCTTTCTCTCTCCTCTTTCAGGAACTCACATTATGAGTGTGTTGACTCATTTGATGGTGTCCCACAGGTCTTTTAGTCTCTGTCTTCAGTCTCTTAGTCATCATTTTACATTATTCTCTTTGCTTTCTGGTCCTCTGATTTCCTAATTTCACTTGACTTATCTTCAAGTTGGCTGGTATTTTCTTACACCTTTTCAAATATGCTGTGGAACGCATCTAATGAACTCTTTATTATCATTATTATACTCTTTAATTTCAGAATTTCAGTTTGGTTCCTTTTTATAATTTCTATCTATTCATTGATATTCTGTTTGGTGAGACAATGTTTTCATTATTTCCTTTAGTTCTTTGTCCATATTTTTCTTTAGCATTGTGAATATATCTAAAATTATTGACTTAGAATCTTTGTCTAGTAAGGGCAATGTGTGGGCTTCTTCAGAGAGAATTTCTGTTAATTTTTTTCCTGTGAATGGGTCAGACATTTTCATCTCTTTCCATGTCTCATAATTTTTATATTGAAAATTGGACATTTTGAATATTTTAATGTGCACTTTTCAGTTTTAGATTCTCCTGCTCACCAGGGAATTTTGTTTTGCTTGTTGTAGTTTTTCATTTATTTATTTAGTGACTTTTCCACATTAATTTTGTAAAAGTCAATATTCTTTGTTGTATGTGAGTCCTGAAGTATCTATTTTGTTATTATAGTATTCAACTTGTAATTTGACAGTGATTTCATTAGAAACCTAGGAATAAAAAAATCAAACATTTCCAAATATATTTGCAGTTGTGCTCTGATTGTGTATTGGGCACCTTCCACACTTGCGCAGTTAGTTTTCAACTTTGCCTCATGCTTCATTTCTGCTTCTGCAGAGCCTGAAAGTCAGGCAGAGAAAAGAACCTAGGGTTTCATGGGCCTTTTCTGAGTTTGTGGCCAATCCTGGGCAAATTGTGATCTTCTAGATTCCAAGGAACATGTGGGAACTTTTCAAATCCCTTAATTCCCAAAGTATATCGTTCCCTAGTCTTTTCTCCCTAGCATTTAGATTAGTCGATTATTCATCCCAACTATTATCTCTTGCCCCAAGTGGGCACACAGCTAATGCATTTGTCTTTAAGTATTTCTGACAAATACACTCTCTAGGAGCCACCTCATTTCTCAAAGAATTCAGAATTAAGTGAAATAAAGGCAAAGCCTTTGAGCTGGCCCTTAAAGTAACAAGACATTTCAAAACAAAGAGTAAAAATTCTTTGATAGTAAGTTTTATTTATAAGGTTCATTCTGTTCCCTCGAGTACTAGCAAACTATGATCGCTACTGAGAATGGTGGTTGCTGTTGTCAAGGCTGCTGCACAGCTGGGGAGAGTGTTGGGGCCAGTGCAAATTAAAACTCCACTAATCTTTTTTCTGAGACTCAGCTGTTTCCTTTTTTTTGTTGATTAAATGTTTGCCTGGTTGCTGGAAACCCTTGATTAGTTTCCAGAGTTCCAATAAAGATGCTTCTGACAATCCTAACCAATTTATTTACCTCCTTTGAGGAAGGACAGGTTTTTGGAGTTCCCTACCCAGTCATTTTCACTGATGTCACCTCAATTTTTTTCTAATTGTTCAAGAAAGTTACTTGAATTATAGTTGAGCCATTATTTATTGTGTTCATTGGTTTTGGTATTTGTCCTCAGAGACTGCCATGACCCATTTTGGATTTTCTTTTTTACTCCTTTGAGCAGCTATCATTTATCTCAGATCCCTTCCTTTATTTTTTCTCAGTTGTTTTTATTTTTAAGATTTTCAATGGTTTCACTTTTTATTTCTTCTATAGCTCTAATGTGTTGTATTTGTTCTTACTTTCCTTCTAGTTTGGTTTTCAGATGTGAAATGTTTCTTTTCTTCTGTCATCTCATTTTGGAATTTTTATAATCTTGATTTATTATCTTTCATGTTTTGTACCATTTCTTAATGTCCTTTTGCTATTCTGCAATGAGCTCTGAATGTTTACCTTTGAGAGGCTTCTCCAAACTCTACACATCTTCTCACTTACTCAGTTTTACAGTTGGCAAACTTCCCAATTTTACTTACTGCATGTGAAAGATCTGTTGTGATTTTAATAAATACATATTGACTATGTGCATTTCTGTTGTTTTCCGATCTGTCAGATTCCCTATAGCTTTCTTTGTATTCTCCCCCAAAGACACTGAAATGAAGTAGGACTTCTGTCTATTGTTGTTGCTGTTTAGTCCCATTCACTATATCTCAGAATTCATAAGCATCCTTATGAATATTTACCTTATGAATATTTACATTATTACCTGATTTAACTATAAAGGTTGTTCTTGGGATTTTAGTTTTCCTATTTAGTTGCTGGCTCTGTATGTATCTATTGATGCAGAGATATTTAAAAACTGTGACATGGCGGCATCAATTTTCCAGAACCCCTTTTAATTCTTGAGCCTTATACTTTAAGGAACTCATCTTCACTGTTATTGATAAAGTAAAAAATAGGAAAGTTGTTGACATGTCATTAATGTGGATATCATTATTTCATACCATTAACACCAAGGTTTATATGAAATACTTATTTCTGTATTCTGTGACAAATCAATCTTTATATCACTTGTTATTTATTTATTTTTCCTTACATATTGAAAATAGATTCCTCAAGGGGGAGCAAAACTTTAAAATATCTTGAGGATTAAAGTTTTCCAAGTAATGTGTTGATTCTGAATATTACACTAAGGCTTTTTTTTTTTTTTTTATAAATGTTTTATTTATTTCTGAGAGAGAGAGAGATAGACAGCATGAGCAGGGGAGGGTCAGAGAGAGAGGGAGACACAGAATCTGAAACAGGCTCCAGGCTCTGAACTGGCAGTCAGCACAGAGCCCAATGTGGGGCTCAAACCCACTAACCATGAGATCATGACCTGAGCCAAAGTCAGAGGCTTAACTGACTGAACCACCCAGGTGCCCCTACACTAAGGTTTTTAAAATATGAGAATAAAATTCCTTGCTTTAAATAGTAGCTTCCTATATAAAGTTGTGAATAGTGACATATTTTTAAATTACTAGATATTCATGCATATTAATATTCATCTGTACAAAAATTTTTAGGGTTCAAAAGGAATCTTTTTAAAAGTTCACTTTCTTACAGAAAATGTCATGGCTTGACTGTCTAGTTTTTCTGCTACCTCCTTGAACTTCTCCTTTTAGTTCTATAACCCATTTTATGGAAGAGCTACTCTAGACTCAGGAAAGTTAGTAAGCATTGACAGAAAAAATTGCATGGTTTCCACTTCACTAAACTCACAGATGAAAGTTAAATATTGTTTTTGTGTTCTAGTCATGTATAAACTTACTATCACAGGACATACTCTGCCCAAATATTTCTATGCTTTTCTGGTAATGGCACTGGAAATGTTCTCTCTTGAATAGTAAAATATTTTAGAGTCTGTAGAAGTAAGGCTCCGAACCTCTAGGAACCATTTTAGAGGAAAAAGAAATTACTTTAAACACTTTTATTAATACCAGGGAATGAATATTTTTTGGCTTTATGATTTAAGTGCTTGAGAAAATGTTTCTTGAGATAATTAACTCTTTTAAATACATCTATCGCTGCTTTGATCAGGTATTTATAAATCCTTGGAAGCATATAACTATGCTTCTTTTGGTAGTGGATTAACTGTCCAGCAAATTACCTGATATATTTTTATGTGCTGTAGAGGCCACGGTAGCGTCTCTGGGGCAGTACTACTAAAAACAGAAAATATACAGAAATAGAGATTTGTTAGAAACCCATATATGCTTCTTGCATTATTGGGTCTTAAAATGGTTGATCTAGGCATACTATTTTCTGCACTCTGCAATATGCAATTTGTGATGACATTTGCTAAATTTTTGTTGTTATTTTTATTGTAAAAATAAGTATGTATTCATTTATTCTTCTTTGTATTGTTAAGTGTAAGACACGAGAGCCTTTAGAATTAGACTATTACCACTTGTGCTATTTTATGCTCACTGAATCTCATTTTTCTGTCCTAAAAAATGGGGATTAAAATACAAAGAAGTAAAGAAAAAATGCACAACATGAGGTCAAGAATAAACTATATGTTTAAAAACATTAGTTTCTATTTCTCCTACTTAATAAAATATTTATAACAAACCGATTTCTGCACTGCAATGTTTCTGCACTATAATCTACAATATCTCCCCAAAGAGTAGTCAAGTCCATTTTTCTGAAGACAAACATTTACAATTTTTGGACACTTCATCATAACCATAACCTTCCTTTTTCTTACAGTATATCATTTAGTGCTTTCATAGATATGTTAACTTTCTCTCAGGTTAATCAATGAAGGGTCAATTTTGTCAAATACCTTAGTAGGACACAATATAGCCTAATTATCTGATTTCCATATTATGAATTAATCCATCAAAGAGAAATTTCTTATTTTGGTAAGGAAGAAGAAGGAATTATTCTTACAAATGCCAAAAAATATTTCAGAATATACTGTTCTATGCTAAGAAACATGTAAACATTGTGGATCTGTAAGTATATCTTTTACCAAACTCTTGACATTTTTAGTTACTATTTTTTCAAATATCTTCTCCCTCACTCACTCTCCTCTTTTTTAGGAACTATAATTACATGCATATTAGAGCTTTTGTTAGTATTCTACATGGCTCTGCAGCTCTGACACTTTTTTTTATTCTGTCTTCTATTTGTTCTTCAGATTTGATTACTCCTGTTTATTTATCTCCAAGTTCTATATTGTCTCTATAACCTTCATTCTTCTACAGATTCCATTAACTGAATTTTTAATTTATGTTGTAAATTAATTAAATTAAATTAAATTAAACCTTTCTTGGCTCTAAAGCTTCTATTTGATTCTGTTTTATTATTCTTATTGTATGATTAGACTTTTCTAACTTTTTATTTACAGAAGTATATTTTGCTTTATTTTCACTGAGTAATATAATATCTGCTTAAAGATGTTTACCTACTAATTCCAATATCAGCGTTATCTCAATGGCAGTGTAGGTTTTGGATTTTTTGGTTTTGAAACTAGATCTCATTTTTCTGATTTTTTGTGTTTTGATTAATTTGGGATTGTGTCCTAAGCAGTGTGAATATTATGTTATGGAGATACCAGATTGTGTTAAATTCCCCAGAAGTATATTAATTTTTCCCCTCAGCAAAGCTGAATAGTTGTGATCAAAACTGTATATCCCACAAAATATATACTCTGGATTTTTACAGAAATAGTTTGCCTAAAATGTGTTGTAAAGCTATGTCACCCTAGTAAAGCTAGGTCACTGTGAGCACTTGAAATGCTTATCCTAAGTAAGTATCGCTGATACCTGAAAATAAACAAACAAAATAAATAGACAAGTAAAAAAAAAGTATTCTAAGATTCTGGTAGAAACTGAACTGATCTACAGACAGATAACTGAAGAAAATTAGCAACTTAGCAATTTTGAATCTTTGATTCATAATGATGTAGAATGTCTTTCCATTGTTTTAGACCTTTTTTCCATTAGCAAAGGTTTAAAATTTTTGCACGTATATTTCTTGCATTTCTTTGTTAAATTTATTCCTAAGTATCTTATTCCTTTTGATGCTCTCACAAATGGAATTCCTTTGCTTAATTTTAATTTACAGATTCTTCATTGCTAGTATATGGGGATACAGTTGATTTTTAAAATATCATTTTGTATCCTGCAAATTTGCTGTACTTGTCTACTTTTTTAAAAAATTAATTTTTTTTTTTTTGAGAGAGAGAGAAACAGAGCACAAAGAGGGGGTGGTGAAGGGTAGAGAGTGAGGGAGACATGGAAATCAAGCAGGCTTCAGGCTCTGAGCTGTCAGCACAGAGCCCGATGCAGAGCTCAAACTCACAAGCCGTGAAATCATGAACTGAGCCAAAGTCGGATGCTTAACCAACTGAGCCACCTAGGTGCCCTTGTATTTCTTTATTGATTAATATTTTGTGTATATTGATTCCTTAGGATTTTCTACATGTACATGATATCTCTGAATAAAAACAGTTTTATGTTTTCCTTTCCAGTTTGGATGCCTTTTATTTTTTCTTACCTAATTGTCCCAGCTAGAAACTCCAGTATTATATTGAATAGAAGAGTTGAGAACTTTGCCTTTACCTTGTACCTGAATTTAAGGCAAAACATTTAACCTTAATCATTAAATATTATGATTCCTTTAGGTTTTTTGTAGAAACTCTTTATCAGGTTAGAAAAATTACCTTTTGTCCCAAGTTTTGTAATAGATTTATTATTGTTGTTGGTTGGTTGGTTTAATCCTGAATGGGATCAATTGTCAAATGCTTTTTTCTGCATCTATTAAGATAATCACATGTTTTTTATTCTATATATTATGATAGATTAATTGATTTGGAGGTGTTAAACCACACTTGCATTTCTGGAATAAAGTCCACTTACTTGGTCATAAATTATACTTTAAAAAATACACATATTTTGGATTCGGTTGTCTAATACTCTTTTGAAAGTTTTTGAATCTGTGTTCATGAGGGATATTGGTGTGTAATTTTCTTTTTTTGTGGAGTCTTTGCTTGGCTTTGGTAACAGGGTGATACTGGTCTTATAAAATAAGTTGGGATTGTGTGAGTGCATTTTGATCAGGCTTGATTATAGGAACTGAACCACCATAAGGAAAATTTTATTGACCAGGGGGAACTCTCGGGATACAGGATATTCCTTCCTTCCCTTCCTCCCTTGCTTCCTTCCTTCCTTCCTTCCTTCCTTCCTTCCTCCCTTCCTTCCTCCCTCTCTCCCTCCCTCCCTTCCTCCCTTCCTCCCTCTCTCCTTCCTTCCTTCCTTGCTTCCTTCCTTCCTTCCTCCTTCCTTCCCTCCCTCCCTTCCTTCCTGGTTATAACCTCCCAACACAAATTATGAAATTTGCACAAATAAACATCTAAGACACAGATGTTGCTTATTGGATCCAAATAGGCCACCTACAATTATAATTTCTTTCTTCCTTCTTTCCTCCCCTCCTTTTATTATCCTTTACTGCTTCCCTCATTTCTTCCATCTTTCTCTCCTTCTTTCCTTTCTTTATTGAGGTCTATATTAGCAATCATAAAATAGGATATTATATATAAATATATTATTATTCCTTGTATTTGAAAGCAAAACTACATAAGTTTGTGTGATTATCCTCATACACCTTAACCAAATGTCTACCGTTACTCCAAAGAAACTCTTTTACATATCTCCACCTCTTGCTGAAATGCCACCTTTCTACTCCCCATTTATTAACTCTTAGTCCTTTGTGACCGAGCAATGGAAGTTTGCAATGGATGTAGTTAGAAGGAGGAGTGACTGATCTCACTCTGGAAAAAGCATCTAAAGAGAGAGGGTTGAAAAATCTAAAAATGTGGATTATGGCACTAAGTTTACAGATTTCATCCAGGGGTGGAATTAAGATTAAAAAAAAATAAAATAAAACAAAAAATCAACTTTGATTGCTTCTGTATTTTTTTAGGGGACAGTTTACTGTAAATTCATCATGTGCTGTGACAGTAAACTCATGTGGTGATGATAGAAAACATCAAAAGGTAAAGAATACTCACAAATATGTTTAAAATAAATACAGAATCACTTGACATATGGGTATTAACCAGTTACTATAACCAAATCTTCATGCCTGTTAATTGATATAGAATTATAATACAAATTATATAATTAGGACAAATAAACATCTAAGACATAAATGTTGCTAACTGAGTCCAAATGGGGTCATCAGAGTTTGCAATAATTAAAACTTTAAGTCCCTGAAATGAATTATAATGGACAAAAGAGAGAAATAAATGTGGCTTAGAAAAAAGTAGTTATAAAATCCAAAAGTAAGTTTATTAAGGATTTGTTTATGAAGATAACCTAATTGATAATTACTAGCCTTAAATAGATGAAGCTAATATCCAGGGCTAAATATTTATCACATATATGAGAAAGCTTTTATTTGACAACTTCCATTCTATACAAAGCAACATATAATTTATTACTAAAATGATGTCAAATTTCTAAATTGCATATTCATAAAACACATTTAACACAAAATGTCATAAAACTAAATTGCATCATCTCTTAAGTAAAGATAGATGATTACTAATTGCTTCAGAAGGGATATGAAGGCAAAGATAATGTAATTTGGTTTTTAATTAATTTAATTTGTTTTAAAAATGCCATGTATAGATTGCTATTAACACACTTCCTTTTTTGTTTTTGCTAAAGTTTTACTGTTCTACAACTGATCTCTAGAAATGAGAGTAAGGTAATTATCTTTAATGAAATTATTTCTATCCTCTCTCCTAAAGTATTGATAAAAGCAAGTGATATTTTGGCCACTCTTGTGCAACCCTGTTTGGGTTTTGCAGAATTTGGTGAGCCGTCTGTGAATTAGACATACAGAATATGGGATGAGGTTCTAATCAGGATTAGAACAGCAAATATTCTCATCATATATTGTTTATTATAAAAGTATTCTATTTCTCTTTCAAACTCAGAATATTGCTACTATTCTGGATTGAAGTAAATTTGGTTAGGGGAGAAAGTGTAGAAGTGAATAATATTAACAAGGGTCTAAGAGAACTTTGATTGCAGTCTTCAGAGATGAGACTACTAGGATCTCTATACCTCAACTCATCAATTAGCAGAGAGAAAACCATTGCTTTTAGGATGTGCTCTATACATAACTTTTGACTTCTGAACACTGAGGCTTTAACTCAGTACATCTCTCTGAGTTCCATTAATTGTATGCAGTGCAGCTTTAGGTAGTATTTACTGGTGAATTTACCATAGAGCTAAACATGGGAGTTTAAAGAATGTGTTTTCTATCTTGTTTTTCATTATGATCAGCAAAGGTTCGGCTTTCCTGGATATTATTGCATTTATCTAAAAAATGCAGATGGTAAATGTCTTAGACATCAGTTGTAGGTTCCAGTAGTATTAGTGGCAAAAATTAGTTTCACATCTTACAAATATTCTTTAAAACAAACAAACAAACAAACAAACAAACTCTAAATCTTACAAGAGTCTCTTAAAAGGGTCAGGTGTAACATATTCATTTTTGTCCACAAGTTTAGTACCTAAAGGGGGTTAAAGCATTCATGAAAAATAAGACAGAATGAAAACTTTGATTATCTAAGCAACCCTAGATATGCTATTGTTTGGAAATATCACCAAGAGTGTAAAGCTGATGTAATAACTATCAGATATCTATAAAAGGAAACTCTATACCTGTTTAAAAATCAGAATGCCAGTGAAATATCTCTAAGTGCATAAACTGTTTCATTTTTCAGTCGACAAAACAGAGATAATATTTGCCACCCACATATCTCTGAGGAATAACATGAGGAAAGTGCTTTGTACTTTCCTCATATTTAGCCATCATTCTCATCATCTTATTAACCTATTTCTTAGTCATTACAAAGACATCCCTGACGAAACGACACACCATTTGAAAACATGATCCTTTAGCTGTCATTCTGCATTTCTTTGCTCCCAGAAAGAATTTATGCCCAGGACTGGTGCTTAGCATTTGATTTAAATGGACTTTTATTTAGTTTTTTTTTTTTTTTTTTTTGCTACCAAGCATTAGAGTTATTTTAGCTATTTTATTCACATACACCCTGGGTCAGGAACTCCATCAATGAAACAGTTTTTCTTTAAGAACTTACACTCACTATAAAAGTCATTTTTAAAATACATATATTCAGAACCTTTACTTTGAGCTAACAGAAAAACATTAATCAGTAACCATAGCTATAATACATAAATTATACATGCTAAATTACCATTCATGTGCTAAGCAGAAATTTAAGTACAATGAAGAACACTTACTCTTTACTATATTTTCCTAGTGATTAATGTGCATTGTATATTAATTTTAATTTTGGACTATATAGAAAAGAGATTTAGCCCTATTTCAGATATAGCAGTAAAAGAAAATTTTGCTTTAACTCTAGATACTATTACCTATTGTTGGTTTGGCAGAAAACATCAGATATTCCAAAAGATACAATTTCTTTTCTTTTGAGATACACAGGCTAAAATTCCCAAGTTCCTTTGGAGTTAAGTTTTGCCATATCACTGGGTTCTAATCAAAGAAATACAAGTAAAAGTTAACTGCACCATTTTGGCCCTAAGTCCTTGTGTTACAATAAGAAATATATATTTGGCCACCATTCCTGACAGAGGCCCTAAATCCCTTGGAATTTTCCAAGGGGTAGGATGATAAGAGCATCTTGTGTTCTAGCGAGGCAACTCTTGGTGGGCCTCTAGTTAGTTTGAGGGTGTGGGATGGTTTTCAGAAAGATGAAGGCATGATTAGAACTTGGAACTTTTCAGCCCCACCTATTGAGAGGGCCTGGAGATTAACTTAATCACTAACGGTCAATGATTTGATCAACCATGCCATGAAAACCTTTATATGACAGGATGCAGTGAGCTTCCTGGTTGGTGAACACATCAAGTGCTGAGAGGGTGACATGGCTGGGGAGGGCATAGAAGTTCCATGTCCCTTCCTCAACCAAACCTTGCTCTGTGCTTCTCTTCTACCTGGCTGTTTCTGGGTTGTGTCCTTTGTAATAAACTGGTAATGATAAAGTGTTTTTCTGGGTTCTGTGACTCACAGATTATCAAACCCTGGGTAAGGAACATGGGAATCCCTCATTTATAGCTGGTGATCAGAAGTGCAGTTGACACCCTGGGATTTGCAACTGGCATCAGATGTGGGAGGAGTCTTATGGGAGTAAATCCATAATCTGTGGGATATGTGCCAACTCTGCATAGTTAGTGTAAGAATTGAATTGTAGGATACTAAGACTGAGTGTCTGGAGAATTAGAGAATTCTCTGCATTGGGAAAAACACCACACTTGGTATCAGAAGTGTTGTGAGTAAAACAGTTCAGACTTCAAGAAGGAGGGGTACCATCTGACTACCATCTTTTCTACTGGCTTAAATATAAACAAGCCTTAAAGAGGTGCTGAATCTACAAGATAGAAAGGGTCTGGCTCCCTGGATCATCACATGGAGGAAAGTTATCTTCCAGTTAGGGAAACTCATGTTAGATGGTAATGTGATTATGACATAAACTTCTGTTTTGTTTGAGTCGCCAAATATACTTGGTTCTAATTGTACTGCAGCCTAGTCTATGCTAATACAAAAGCGTAACATTTCTTCTTTTTTTTTAATTGAACACTAAAACATTAAATAATGACTGTATACTTACAGTGATATTTACTTGTTAATATTACCATTATTTCAATAAACACAGGACTTAGTGTAACAATTACTGCTACTGATAACCTAACAAAAGCATGAGTCAACATGATAGTCAACATAAAGTTAATCAATTTACCAAAAGATTCTTTGGTTAATCAAACCAAAGAATTATATAAATTTCCTTAAGTCATAGAACTAAAAAGCTAAAAACGATTTGGTGGGAGATTTCAGTCCATGTCAACAATTCTTTCTACATTAAAAATTTTAGCCCTATCTTGGAATTATAAACCCTCTGGAAAAGAGGAGCCATGTTTCTACTATATTGAATTCATCTCCTGAGGAAAACAAATAAGAAAGCTAAATTTTTTATTTTAATCTTTTTTAACATTAGTTTCTGATCTTATGCTTAGTAAAACATCTACAAAGAAAAAAAAGAAGTAAAAATGGGAATCCTGGAATAGAAACAAGTACCAAAATCAGAATGATTCTTGAGGGAATCTTCCAAGACTGATAAACTTGAGATTCAATATCGATAAATATGCAGTTATGCAGAATGTGGGACATAATAAATCCCTTGGCCAAGCCAGGAAAATAAATAGTAGGCTCTCACATAAATCTGGGCCCCTCAAAGTGCTATACCTTCGAAGCAAATGTTAATTAACAAAAGGAAAGTTGAATCTCCCAACCTGGTCCATCATAGAAGGAAAAGAAATTTCTGTGGTGAATCTGTAAACATAAACAGCTATTCACAAAGTTGTATGACTTGAATTGATTCAACTGTTTGGTTATAAGCAAAAAGCCAAAAGCTTTATTTAAAGACTTGCTACCAGGAATCTTGGAAGATTGCTACTTGAAAGAAGAAAATACAAACCATTTTTGGAGAAATATATCTTTTCCATGGACTAATTCAACAGGTAAAATCCAATGAATATGAACCCACAGCAAAATAAACACACATAAATACATACAATATATTTTCATTATTCATGGCATTTATGTTGTATGGACTTGCTACAAACACTGAATTAGCAAATACTGAACTATTGTTTTTAAGGGATATTAATATTAGGTTTCTATCTTCTAGCTACAATATTTGCATCAACCAGTCAATATATCAGCTTTTAGTATATTTGTTTCTGTTCAAATTCTGTTCTGTTTAGTATATATTGTATATGTTTAGGAACATATTTAGTATATGTTGATTCATAACATTGAACTCATGGCCACCGGATTTAAATCCTGGCAGAATGAAAATAATCTTTTTTTAAACATTTATTTATTTTTGAGAGAAAGAGAATTGGGGATATACATGGAGAGGAAGGGACAGAGGATCCAAAGTGGGCTCTGTGCTGACAGCAGAGAGACCCATTTGGAGCTTGAACTCATGAACTGTGAGATCATAACCTGAGCTGAAGTTGGATATTTAACCAGCTGAGCCACCCAGGCGCCCCTGAATGAAGCTAGTCTAATGCACATATTCTTTCCATTGGCACACTTAAGTCTTCTTGTGTTTAAGAATGCTAGACAGCACTTCAGTACTGTACTTGGGAGCCATTTTAAACTGTGAAATCACACATACACACACACACATAAAGGCATAAAAAATGTGAAAAACTTGGCACTAAATAGATTGAAAAATGGATTCTCTATTTTATTTTTTTTAATTTTTTAAAATGTTTTATTTCTGAGAGAGAGAGACAGAGACAGTGTGAGTAGGGGAGGGTCAGAGAGAGAGGGAGATACAGAATCTGAAGCAGACTCCAGGCTCTGAGCTAGCCATCAGCACAGAGCCTGATGTGGGCTTGAACCCACGAACTGTGTAATCATGACCTGAGCAAAAGTCAGATGCTTAACTGACTGAGCCACCCAGGTGCCCCTGGATACTCTAGAGTAGGAGAGTTGAAATAAGATGTCAGAACATCACCTTGTTTGACCTTAATTGGGAATGTGCTTGTCAGATGACTCACAATTTGGTGGAATATGCAAATGTTCACGTATAAGCACAAGAGTGTCATGAGTATTGATTTCAAGATTACAAATACATTTTAGTGAGTAAACAAATTCACAATTACGGATCAGTGATGAGAATCATCTATACCACAGAAGGAAACAAAGGCTCATGAACCCAAGCCAACAGGAAAACAGAGCAGAATCAGACATGCAAATGCTTCTTGCATTGCAATTATTGAAAGAATACAAAATAATTTTTTTATAATAAAAAAATAAAAGAGCCACTGAATGGGCATGAGCTAAGAAGCTATAAATATGACTAAGCACATTTACTAAAGAATCAAATAGTTTTTATTAGAAATAGGAAATAAAAATAATAGAAATGAAACATATAGAGATTTTAAAAAATACAGGACAGGGGCACCTGGGCAGCTCAGTTGGTTGAATGTCTGACTCTTGATTTCATCTCAGGTCATGATCTCATGGCTCCTGGGATTGAGCCCCACATCAGTCTCTGTGCTGATAGCGTGGAGCGTGCTTGAGATTCTCTTTTTCCATCCCTCTCTTGTTCTCTCTCTCTCTTTCTTAAAAAAATAAATAGAGGACATATTACATGGAGTAATAGTCAACATTAAAAAGAGTAGTCAACATTAAAAAGAGCATTCAGTAAACTGGAATTGGGATCTGAGGTGATTATCCAAAATACAGCCAAAGAAAGAGAAGAAAAAAATGAAAGATGAGCTAAAACCCCTCACTATAGAGTGAGAAAGATGAATATTTATCTAATCAGAGTCCAGGAGAATAGAGAGAGAAAATAAACAAGATTTGAGGAGGTAATGACTGTAATTTTTTCCAAGATTGATACAAGATGCCAACCTCAGACCTAGAAAACCCAATATATTCATAGTAAATAGAAAGAAATCCATCTCTAGACAAATAAAAGTGAACTAGTAGAAATTGAAAGACAAAGAGAATGTCCTAAAACCAATCTAAGGAAAAAAAAGAGAGAGAGAACTTACATGGGAGACCTATATTAGGTTTAGTGTAATAAAGTCTTTATCTTTATTTTTATTTTATTTTATTTTTTACAAATAGTTTATTGTCAAATTAGTTTCCACATAACACTCAGTGCTCATCCCCACAAGTGTCCTCCTCCATGCCCA